>NC_056736.1:550757146-550887146 GCF_019279795.1 Protopterus annectens | reverse complement strand
CAGAACACAGCCGTTTTATATATAATTAAAGTTGGTGGAGTCTGACAGTCATGTGTGGGATCTTAGGATCTGACCTAAGTAGTGATTGTATCTGCTATTCTATTCCACTTAGACAGAGCCAGGGCTTACTATGCACAACTCTGTCTACCAGCACCATCTGCAGCTGGTGGTTCTACCTTAGACTCATCATTTTTACCTGCCACTGCTGACTCTGCCTGTGGTCCTTGAAACTTTGGTCCAGCCCCTTGTTGAAGCTGTTTCCTGAGAATTATATTGTGCAGTATGGCACAGACTGCAAGCATTTTGTCAGTGGCACCAGGGTCATACAGCAGTGCACCTTCTGATGTGCCTAGATACAGGAACCTTGATTTAAGTAAACTGAATGCAGTTTCTATGATATTCCTTGTTTGAGAGTGGGCCTCATTGTATTCTTGCTCAGTGGGGTTGTGTGGGTTTCTCTTTGGTGTCATGAGCTAGAGCTCCAGTACATAATCCTCACCCCCATGCTCTATGTTCAGCTACTGAATTGGAATAAATGTGATCAGCAAAACACCAAAAGAAAAACTTTGAATGAGATAATCAGTGAAGTAGAACATCAATGGAAAAAACTATATTGAATGGCCATAGTCGGCCAACATTGCACCCACAACCAACCAAGGTGGGGGGCCAAGCTCCTCTCACCTCCAGCCATATATACCAACTCTGAGATCGTACTACAGTATCGCATTACTTCCTGGTTGTTGGCCAACTATGGTCATTTAATGTAGTTTTTTTTTTTTTTTTTTTTTTTGGATGTCCCATTCAAAGGTTTTCTTTCAGTGTTTCACGGTTCACGTCTATTCCAGTTTGGTAGCTGAACATAGACCCCATTGCCCACTAGATGCCTTTGAGGAATGTCATCCCTAACAAACCTGTACATGACTGTGATATGAACAAGGTGTTATGACAGTATTAAAATCGTTGAGCATATCAAGTATAATATTCTCAAAGACTCATATAATGGATTTAGAAAGGGACATAACATACTTACCACACTCTACACATCTATCTAATGAATATATATCACCTTTGAAGAGGGCAGCATTTGAGCACGGATAGTCATAATCATGAAACATCCCTTTTTGAGTGTCACTCATAACCTACTTATCCACAACCTTTGCAACTCATCTTTCAGTTTTTAACTTTCTCATCTGGTGGTACAACTATTTAAGAAACATAATCTTGTGTGTTCTAAACAATCAAAACTTACACACAGGCACACACCCCATTAGGGTTTTACTCATACACTATTTTCCCTCTGCATTGATAACATTACCAATATACCAAAATATATGCCTTCACTCCACTGTAATTTATATAGATGGCATCCACCATCCTCCCCTTTAGTATTCTTCTTCCTCCATTTCTGACTCGCAATCAAGCCTACAAAATGACTTTCAAACAATATAGACCTACTTTATCAATAACAAACTTCAGCTAAATCTCAACAAACAGCAGACATTAGCACACCACATAAACTCCATGCCACCCCTATGCAATCATCATTGATCCTGATGACAAAATACTCCTCAGCAGTCTACCCTTCCAGATCTAGGCTATACCTTGAGACCTCACTGAACTTGTCACATCATACACAATATATAACTGATAAAGTTCTGAATCAGCTTAGAGCTTGTTACTCTGTCTCAAGCCACCTTACCCGTGAAGCAAGGAAAGCTTTAGTCAGAGTAGTGTTTGCACCAAAAACCAACAACGAAAGCAGCCAAAAGCACAGAACTACGAACACAGTATCCACCAAAAGGTTTTATTAAAATCTCTCTGACGTCTCGGCCAAAGCCTTCAAGGAGAATAAAATATGCACAAACACCAAGCCCTATATACATAAAATA
The DNA here is from genome assembly GCF_019279795.1 of Protopterus annectens. Taxonomy (NCBI): domain Eukaryota; kingdom Metazoa; phylum Chordata; order Ceratodontiformes; family Protopteridae; genus Protopterus; species Protopterus annectens. Next base: position 550,885,257 of record NC_056736.1, on the reverse strand, counting down.
ATCATACAATCATTCAATTAAATAATTAATTAATTAAGCAATGCCTTCCAATTGAACTCCTCATTGAGCCCAAAAGGAGACATAGTTTTATACTGGCATATAGAATCTACCAAACTGCCTTAAATTCAGCAAATAGCAAACTACCCAAAACAGAATGTGTTACTCCAGTACTTTAACAGTGAACATCATTGTATTTCCTTACAGATAGTCAGGAAGCTTCCAGTAACAGCCAAAGCCATCTTTCTTTTGTTTTGTGTTACATTTAAACTACTCAAGTGTTTACTACAGTTTATTTATTAGCTGAAATTATGAGGTAGTGGTAATAAAAGTATCTGGATGCTAGGGTCACTGGCATCACATAGTAATTATTTAATATAAAACGATTAAACAAGCTTTGTGTCGACTGTATTTTTACTTTCATTTTTATTTTTATTTCTATTTATTTTTTTAACAATTTGACAAATGAACTTATCATTGGATACTTTTTAGCTATAACCCAGGACAGAAGTTAAGAAGAAGATATGTAGGAGTACTGACATCCGTATATACACAAACAATAGCAGAGACATTGAAGGAAAGTAATATATTAGGTTAAATTTCAATGAATCAGTTTCAGAAGTATGAGTAACAACTTTAGAAAGTGTACGAAAGACATTGTGATGAAGCAAAATGTATCAATCTGTTATGTTTTAAACATATTGACTGGGATTCAGAAACCTGTACTGGACTGCACAAATCTGTTTTAGGCAAGACTGCTCAATGCAATTTGTTTCCATGTCAATAACAAGTATACCACCAAAGCAGTAAGAAAGCTCTGTTCTGTAATCCTTCACCAATCTCTCCAGTGGAGGCTGCATGCAAAGCTGACAGTCAAGAACTGAGGTTAATGATAACTAGTAATGTGAGCTTCCCTGGTACTTTTCACCTGGATTAGGACAATTCAGTTGAGTGATTCAAACAATAGCTCTTCTGCACTATTTGGAGAAACAAAAAGGATACACCCATCCAGGCCTATGACAGGAGCAGGACTGTCAGTCTTGCTGGAGATAAGTACTATGAAGCAGTCTGTGTCTCTATGAGTGTGTGTCTGTGTGTGTGTGTGTGTGTGTGTGTGTGTGTGTGTGTGTGTGTGTGTGTGTGTGTGTGTGTGTGTGTGTGTGTGTGTGTGGGCAAGTGTTCACACATGCATGTGAGTGTGTATGTGCAAGTGCATATTTGTAGGTGCCTGTGCAACTGCATTGCATAGGTTGGTAGGGGAAACACTAGTGGCTTTACTTGAAACTGCTATCATGCACTATAGCATTGCACACAAACTGCTGGCAGTGCTATGCTTTCAGAAACCCAGCCTTTATGTTTCATCCATCTAATATAGTTACAGTTAAGACTGGGTAGGACTGCAACATGCTGAATACTGTAGCCTGAAGACTTATTAGTAAGCATGGTGCCTATGACAGTTGCCCTCTCAGGTTTAATGATTAATGACAGCCAGCTCTGCATATTTCTAACATCCACAAGCAGCTGGTCACATCAGGATGGTGCTAACTTATTGAACGATCTATCTGCCCCTAGAAGATGAAATGTTGGATGGTGTAAGGTTAGGTCAACCTAAACATGGAATCTTGGTGGATAATAATTTCATGTGATTTCTAATTTAAGAACCGGTGGCAAACTATATCTCAGGTGACTGTGCTGTACCAATATCCAAGTACAAGCCAGTTCTGGGTGTTACAAGCATGTATGTTTCTGTTCTCAAATAATTAATTCTATCACTTCCATCTTCCTGAAATTGCAAATTTAAGCCATTAATCATCAAGAGCTATGATACAAAAAATGTAGCCAGCTCATTCAAGAACAGGCAATGCTAGAAGTACTATATGCATTTCATTTGATTCATTCTAGTTTCTGAAATATCATTAGGATAACATATATCTCTAAATGTATCCTCAGCTATGTACTTTTCTTTCTGGATTCAGCATAAAAGAGAAATATGTCCTCTTAGCCCTTCATTTGACAGCGAGTTTGCAACCCTTTACATCTGTTCCATAAGAAGCTCTACACCATCTTGACTTAGGCAAGCCAGGTAAGTCAGCTCCCAGAGGCCCTCAACAATTTATTCAGGACAATGTTTAGTCTGATCAAATCATCATTCGTTCATTAAAACTTACTCATTAATTGTTCTGCTTCACTACTAAATGTAAAGACTCCTGCAGCTCAGTAGAGGAAGAAGCCCCCTATCTTAGAGTAAGACAGCTCGGTAGAACATATCTACCACCTGAATCCTAATTAATGCTGTTAATACTGTTCTAAATCCATTTTTAAAAAATATACATAATGGGATTAGCTTATGTGCTAATATATGGAATTTAGCCTTAGGCAAAAGCATTGTACTAGTCAGCCTGCGAAAAGTTTGCATTTTTCTGTAGTCAGAGAGGAGTTTACACTGCTTATTATTACTGTTATTATTATTTTTTTTTTGGTAGCATTAGAATGTATTATATTCTAAATCATTATTAAATGACCACATGACCTCTTATATTAGTAAAGCTTACAAGCTGAATAAAGTCATGTATTTCATTGTACCTAAACAGGTGATGTAAATAATAATCTGGACTGTCCTCAGGAAAAGAGTACCCAAGTATTTGCAGTATGAAGCCTGGAGAAACCGATAAGATTGACACTGAAAATGCATCCCCTTACTAACATGTCTGTAAAGTGTAGCATTCAAATTATGACATCTTTTCCCTGACAAACTATTTTTACTGGTATAACAAAAGTGCCCTCACATGCACATTTACTTGAACTGTAGCGCTGTCCTTAAAAATAACATCCTTTTGTTTAGTTGGCAGTTTGTACTAGCTGCCCACAAACTAACTTATAACCCTTTCATTTATCATCTTCTTTCAGCTGTTCCCATTAAGGGTCGCCACAGCAGATCATCTGTTTCCATTTCTTCCTGTCCTCTGCATCATGCTCTTTCACACCAACCGCCTGCATGTCCTCCCTCACCACATCCATAAACCATATCTTAGGCCTTTCTCTTTTCCTCTTACCAGGAAGCTCCATCCTTAGCATCCGTTTCCCAATATACCCAGCATCCCTTCTCAGCACATGTCCAAACCAACACAATCTCACCTCTCTTACTTTGTCTCCAAACTGTCCAACCTATTTCCAGCTATGCAGGAGCTCTCTAATGCAGTGTGTGACTGACAGCGCAGCTAGCTGCAATTTTGTAAATAATTATATGTCACTTGAAAATATTAATATGATTTATATAGAATTGTGAGGCTAACTTGGGCAGAAGTGGGTGTTGAACTATATGTTATGTACTGAGCTTCAAGAATGTAACCACAGTGTATCCTACTGGAAAATAACAGAAATGTATATGGACTATGTGCCTGTGCAAATGTGTGTTTTCATGGTAGAAGCTGGAACACACAGAATTAACTTGCAAATCCTCAAGAAAATAAGTTGAAAAGTAAAGTGTTTTATGACTGTGTTTCAGTGCAGCAAGGAGACAGGATGTCTAGAGCTAAAAGTTTCTTTCTATTGTCATGAAACAGAAATAATTACCAGGTTTTAAATGTAAAATTGTTAACTGTTTTACGAGTTCCAGTTCTATGCAAACTTCTGAGAGATATGTACTTCTCACACAGAAATGCTAAACATTCTGATGGTATCTGTTAGACTGGGAACTGAAGGCAGGTGACAAATAGTGATGTCATCCAGCTGACCCAGCACTAATGTTTTGATATTAATTTGGAAACTCTCTCAGAGTCTGTACATTTTGTATCTTGTCTTGGATCTAGAAACACCCATTCAGCACTTCTCATCTGCATTTGCCTTGCTCTGTAAGTACGTTATTTAGGGCATAATATATTTTACATATAGATAGGAATATAGTAAAGATTAGTTTATATGTATTCTGCATGTATTTGAGACTGTCCTGCAATGTTGTTTTAAAATATTTCCTGTGATTCTGAACTCTGTAGCCACTGCACTGAGTTATTGAATATAATCTTGTTATTTTATTATTTATAATTAAATATATATATATATATATATATATATATATATATATATATATATATAAACTCTTTAATTGTGGCTGGTTTGTTTAGAGACATTTACACTCTTAGAGTATTTGCATATGTATCTGGTGACACTGTATAGGCCACTCCTAAATAGCCTTGAAAGTCTTGGTTGCACTTACCATTTGGATACTAGTAACATTACACAGTAGAAATGGTCACCCTTTGGGGGGGGCTTTATAGTAGCTGATAAGTAGTGGTTGGTGGCAACTGGTCCTACCTTATAGTCTAGGGAGAAGGGGGCATAGCTATTGAACCTGTACCAGCCTTCCCCAGGAGTGTTTGTGTGTTTGTATATAAATCAAATCTCAAAAGTGTGTGTGTGTGTGTGTGTGTGTGTGTGTGTGTGTGTGTGTGTGTGTGTGTGTGTGTGTGTGTGTGTGTGTGTGTGTGTGTGTGTGTGTGTGTGTGTGTGTGTGTGTGTGTGTGTGTGTGTGTGTATGTGTGTCAGCTACTTGGACAGGGACACAAAACACTGGTTGGACAGAGAGGGTGCTAGAGATTTTGGCTTGACCAGTCAGCTGAGATCTTAACCCTATAGCTGTGCCAGTGGGAAGTCTTATTGGGGATCTGGATAAAGAGGGAGAAGCCAGCCCCAGACTGACTGTGATCTCTGTGTGCTCTTATGGGAAATTGTACTTTACTGTGTGTGTACTTGTCATCCTCCCAATTTATAAATCCCTCACTGGTGCTAGTGATGAGTATTGAGGCTCTTTGAGTACTGGGCCAGTGCAGGGGCATCACACAGTGAATCAGTTCAATATGTATTTTCTGAAATAAAACTTTCCATTGTAAATTCCTAAGTAGCTCCATTGCACTAAGCTGCCTTATGTCTATCCCTCACTTTATTTCATCTAGCATCATACTCTACAGAAGCATACTGAACTCTAGAAGCACACCCTTTCTCCTACAGTCTTTTACAACTATGACTTATACCTTCCCTCTTTACATCTGTTCTTTATGTTGTATCATTCACCCACTCACAAATAATTTCCTCTCTTTAAACCACATATCACATTTATTCCTCAATCAGAAATCACCTCCTACATTTTACTTTTCCTCCTGTCACCTCATCTATATACTATCACCTCCTAAGATACCTTACATACAAATGCATCTCTGTGCATGACCTTCCTTTCACCTCAGATCACCAAACTCCTGCACAATAGCACTTGACTGTATTAGATACACACCTTCTAATGCAAGTAGAGCTCTTTTATTCAGTGCCATCAATCTATCTGTCTTGTTCTAGCATCAAATGTTTTGTAGTCAGCACAAAGGACTAAAACCCTGAGCTGTCAATGAGCTGTTTCTTGTGCAAGTATAAAGGTTTTACTCTTTACTTCGAAGATTATCTCATAATGGGTGAAGATGATGGCCTTCAGAGTGCCCCAAGACAAGCTACAACATCAGAAATCTACAATTTAAGAGTTTAGGAGAATGAAGGAAGTCAGATTAGTAATGTGATGCAAATGCTTGGGCCATTTAACTTTGTCTGTCAAGCAATAACACCTGACAGGATGTTTAACGAGGCAGTAAATTTGTTAAAGGGAAATAAAGTCAAACATCACTAGGTACAAGTTACAATCAGAATCAAGGAAGATCTTAGGTTATGGAACACTTTTTTGTCAGATTTCAATGTGGTCGCTTTCTTGGGTGACATCCGACTCTCTACAACTGTTTCTGATCCAGTAGTGGGATTAGATACGGGAGGATACTTTCAAGAATTATGGTTTTCTGCAGCAGGGCTCTTATCTTAGTCAGAAGACAGTAAGTGGGACATACACTTTTTAGAAATCTTATCTATTTTGGTGGCTACCTTGGTTTGGAAAGTGCACTTCACTAATAGTAAGACTATCTTTTTAAAGGACAATAAGACCATGGTTTGTGCTCTGTTTAAGAGATTGTCCTGGTCTAAATGGGTACACTCAGTTTTGAGGCTATTGGCTTTCTTAAGTTTACAAATTAATCTAACTTTTACTGCTAAACACATGCCAGGGAAGTTTAATGGCATTGCCGACAGACTGTTATGCTTTCAGACTTCCACATGTTGGAAATTGGTTCCAGAAGCACAGCAGTTTGCCACACAAGTATTGCTAACTATTTGATTAATTAGAGGGGAACTAGCATCCAACATCTTATCCATTTCTTGGGTGTTGAGCACCAGGAAATCCTACTCTGCATCCCTCAGTTCATTTAAGGCATTTATCCTTGGTCTATCTGTTCAGGAGAGATACTGGTCTATTGCAACTATTGATTTTTGCTTCAAGTATGCCTATTTACTTACAGCCAAGTGACACCTCCAGGTGTTTCTGCAGTTACATCTTATTGACACTTATAGGCATTAAGGATTGCTTGTTCATGTTTGCATTAATGATTCCAAAACCCTGCTACATTCAAAGTACTATAACATTCCATCATACTACTTATACAATGTCAAACACCACTGCACTGATATTTGACCTTTGTCTAATGGAGGAAAATTGATTTTAATTGTTATTTATATAATAATTTATATTGTCTTAAATTTCATGTTTTGCTAAATATCTCAACAGTCATATAAGACAGACAGCACTGCTAAGCCTCAAATGAAGCTCTCAGCTGGATGAACAAAATGTTGAAGACAGCATGTGTGTAACTTGAGTAGTTGCTGAGATATTGTAAGTTGTTTACAAAGTATTGCAAATGTAATAGTTACTGTGTTTACTGGGAATTATATAATCCAGTTTAATGCCTAGAACCTAAAGAAAACTACCACTATAAAAATAGTTTGTGCTGAAGAGCATAACATTTGACCCTGTGGCTCTAAAGATATTGACATTTGTTTGAAATTTGATGACATAATTTAATGAATTCAAAAAAGCTTAGGCTCTGCCCACTGGATGTGAAAATGTCCAGAGCTCTGCTGGAGGGAATGAGTTAAACAAAGAAATCAGCACACTCTCCGTATATATTTGGTGGCACTAGGGTGTCTGGCAAGATCTCTTGACCTTCTTGACAATATCAGACTCTGAGTGGTTTCCACAGTTGTCTAGGGTTGGGGTAATGTGGATGGTGCAATTTCAAAACCCAGAAAACCCATTAGTAAATCTCTGTTAAGTTTCATAATGTTAGGTCTGCTAACTTCATCAAAAGATTTTCACACTTTCATAGTGTGGGTGAACATTTTTTCCTGGTTATATGCAGGTGCTTTCAAGGTTATAATTGAACTAATTCAATATCTGTCATGTTAAGAGTAATTTTTTGACAGAGATCGTGCCATCATTTGGGTGAAGAAATCAAAAACTGAATGGAGTAGCAGGGGCCAGTAAGTTTCTTTAGTCAAGTAGCTTGTATACTGGTATTGTCCAGTTTACTGGATCAGAGCACTGCATAGACTGTTGTCAGCTGTTTTGCCTTCTGAAGTGGTCTTTATTGTCAGATGTTTTGCCTTCTCAAGTGGTCTTTATTGTCAGATGTTTTGCATTCTCAAGTGGTCTTTAATGTTCTCTCAGGCCACTTAATCCCACTCAGAGATGTAACTGTAATGTTCCATAAAGCATTGACAAGCCAAAGAGTTGCCCATCACATTCCTTCAGAATTGGCAGAGCACCAGACTTAGCTCAGGATGGTCATTCTACACAAGTTTTAAAAAGGATGGGCAGGTGTATGACTGATGCTCTTTTTTCTTACATTAGAAAATCATATGCCCTATTTTAATTTCACAGGTAGGAAAGTCATGCTGATCATAGGTCACTTATTCATTCAGAGAGTAGGCTGGAGGGCATCAGCAATAGGATTTCAATATTTTTAATTTTAATTACATTGACCTGTGGCTTGGAAACTTATCTTTGTTGAAGACAGGATTTACTTTTGTTCTTACTTTTAAAATGGATATTGCTAAATTATTAATTGAACTTAAACTTTTTGCTACTAAATTGAACTTGAAATTGTACTTTGGCCATAACATGATGCATTAAGATTACCCTGTCCTCCCCTAGACCTGATGAATAACACCTTTGAAAAAAAATTGTGACACAGAATTTAGGGTCTTGGTTAAAACGAACTCTGCACGTTTTGACAATGTAACATTGAAGAAGAGGTGTTTGTTAAATGAAATAACTGCTGATAAATGCATTAGAGTTGAGAAGCCTGACAAAGGTGGGGGAGTAGTTATAATGAACTATTTTGATTATTCTGCCAAGATGTTTGATATTTTAAATAATGAAACTACTTATGAGATGGTGTCCAAGAATGAGATTAATATTGCATATGCCAAACTTGATTGTTTTTTATTTGATGTGTATTGTCAGGGTAGAACTTCACAGTCAGAATTTGATTATTTACTGGTGGATAAACAAATGATTCCATCTATTTTTGGTCTACTGGAAATACATAAAAGTGAAATTGATTCACCTATGAGACTCACAGCTGTAGCACAAGGATCAAAAACTGACCCCATTGCAGCTTACGTAGAATTTCATTGTAAGCATAGTTTGAACAATATGGTACATATTTTATGTGATTCCTGGCATTTATTGGAAATTTTAAATAGAATGTATATGAGTATATTTTATTGGTGGTAATTGATGTACTGAATTTATTTTCTATTATTCCCCTTCAAAAGGGATTGGCATTATTTTTTCAAGAAGACACAGTGCTCGCTAACATTAAATTTAAACTATTAGATGATTTTATGGAAGTCGTGTTGCAGAACATTTTTGTTTGCTTTGAAGCTGAACATTTTTGGAAGATTTCTGGAGTTGCTATGGTGCCAAATGTGTACCCATTTACTCCAATATGTTGCTTGCTGAGTAGAAAAACTATTTCTGTTCACATCACCATTGTTTGATCAGATCATTTCTTATTTTAGGATGTTAGATGATATGTTGATTTTGTAGAATGGCAACAATATACTTTATCTAAATTCATTAAATACCTGAGTAACACTACTCCTTTTTGGTAGTTTACTTTTAGAAAAGATTTAGAGAGGATTGATTATTTAGATATATTGCTTTAAGAACAGCATAGACTGAAAGTTTGGGTCCACTATTTATTGCAATAAACTGTATTCTAATTCATTTTTGCATTTTGAGAGTTGTCATCCATTTTTTTCAGAAGAGGGTTATTGTGAAGGGGCAAATGGTTCATCTTTTGAGGTTGGTTAATGACAATCATATATTCCTTGATGAGATGGATAAATCGATTAACATGTTCAAAGAAAGGTGTTATCCACCTAACATGTTATGCAAAATCAAAAATGAGATTGTGAAAGACAGAGGGAGCAGATTTGCCTCTATTCTGAATGTGAGAAAGAAGGCTCATATGAGGGACAATGATGTAACATTTTCCAGGACTAATGATGATGTGAAAAAGGGATCCATTGTTATTTCTTTTAACAATGATGCCCACAGTATTGTAAGAATTTTTACGAAAACAGGGAAGTTGGTTTCCACCCTGAAAAGAAAGTTAAACTGGGTGATGTGCCACAAATTCCATATAGTAGAGGAAGTAATATTAAGGGATGTCTGGAAAGGGGGAAGGACTTTAATGTTAGTATAAGTCAGAAATGGTGAAATGTGATATGTGTAAATTTTGCAAATTTTCCAGATACATTAACAATGGACCTTATGTGTCAATAAGGGGCTATAATAGGTCCATTGCTTGTCTGGGTGGTTGTAATTGTAGTGGACAAAATGTACAGCATTTGGCCACATGTATGTCATGTCTGGAAGTTTATGTAGGAAAACTATTGGGAAATTGAAGGACCGCAGGTGTGAGCATGTGAATGATGTAAAAAATAAGAAACTCTCCAACACCCTATACAGACATTCTGTTGAATGTAAAGATTACAAAAATATTTAGTTTTTTTGTAATAGACAAGGCAGTGAGAAATGGGGGGGGGCGGGATTGTGACAGTTACTTAGAATATAAAGAAATGTTATTGTAACTGAGGTTAAAGGCTATAAAAACTGGGTATTTGGATTCTTTTTCAATTAGCAGCATTTTAAAGCTTAAAGCAAGATTTATTTGAATTTAATAATTGATTTTTAAGCTTATTTTTAAGTTTATTAGTATGCACATTCCATGTGTATTGCACTCAATTTCTAGAGTGTTGTTGGATGTATGTACTTAAATGAGAGATTCATTTGATTGCCTGCTGCTTTTTAAATGGTTTTAACTGAGTATTTCAATGATGCATTTATTTAATGTCACTGACTCTGAAGAAGGCAATTTATTTATAAAGGGCGAAAGCACTGTCAGATTTTATTAAAGTTGTTTCACTAAAGTTGCTTTGTTCCCTCACTGTCCCATTTATTTTTTTATTTTGTAGTTTTCCTATTACATTTGGTTATAGGAGGATGTGTGTTTGGTTACATATACTCATGGTCTCAGGGTGCATACTCTGAAGGGTGGAGTAAACTTTGCTGAGATTACAAATCCAACTACTGTAGTTTAAGGTTGGTATGATGCTAGGCAGTCACAGTGATAATGGCTGTGTAGAGAAACATTCAGATTTCAGGTGCACACAAAACAAAAGGAGATGCTAATTAGAGGAAGGAAGTCAAAAGTTCCTGTGTGTAAGGAAGTAGAGTCATCATTATTTATACATTGGAGAGAAATGTGAAAAACAGACTTTGATTTTGCATTGACAAAAATATTAGGAATGAAGAGGACCGATTATAGGTGATTTAAAAGACAGAGATATTATGTCTTAAAATGTTTATAATACTTTCTAACAAGAAGTACAGATGCTTGTGCTGTTTTCAAAGGTCTATTACTGCACTTGGAAGGAGCTAGATCATTTTCAAAGAAAACTATGTTGGCCATTCAAGGGCTCTGACTTAATTATACTCAATGTCTTGAACATGGGACCAAGTCTGCAAATGAAAATTACCTGGTCACAAGACCATAAAGACAATGGAACCCAGAGGGGTTCAAGGATGTCAGGTTATGGACCTGGCATGGAAATGGATACAAAACATAAGGTCTAAGCATATACAACAATAAAGAATCTATTCTCCTCCTTTATTCCTCATACATTCTCCCAAATATATTTTTCAATTTATTTTCTTTTTCCTGTCAACTAAATAACTATACTTCTCTAATAACACTCATCTTAACTTTTTTAATGAACTTAATTCTTCTCTCCCTTCTCTTACCACATCTGTACTTAAATAATTTCCTTGTCTTTCTATCCCCTTCTTTGTAAACTTCTTGAAATTGTTGCTACTGCCTTTCTTATTTGTGACTTATATCCATACTTGACGTATAACCAATGTGATATTTTTGTATGTTCTGTTTTGTAACCATGTAGTAGATAGCGGAGCTTTTCTCCTGGGGCCTCCACTGAAAATGGACTTGTATCCAGTTGGACTAGCCCGGTTAACAAATGTAAATAAAATAAATAATAAATAATAATACTTAGCCTTTCAAATTATCATGGTAGAATAAGCCTGATGACCAGTGTACTATCATGCAGGTCTGGTCAGCCAGATGTGTGTGATGATTTGGCTAAGGAAATATTGAGGTAAATAACTGTGCCAGGTAAAAAGGATAAAAAAACATGTTTCAGGGAGAGCTGTCTCATTAGCTGTGGAACATGAGCTATTTACAGAACTGATGATTTTATATTTCATGGGATCATTACATCCTGGATAGCTGTTTTGTTGTTGAGATAAAGTTTTTTGGAGAAAGTACATTCAGGGGCTAGGTTCTATGCAGTTGTTGCAGCTAGCAAGAAGCAAAATGAATTAATCACAACTTGTTAAAAAGGTGTCACCTCAGCAGCCTCACTAAACGAGGCAAGGCTTTGTTATTGTCCAGAAAAATGGCCAACTGGCGACTAACATTCTGCAGCCTTAAGGTCTGACAGGCCTGCATGTTAGGCACTGGAATGGGAAGCAGTTACATGAAATATCAAGAAATGTCAATTAAAGACAGTTTTTTAGCAATTTCAGGTTATTGGCTGTTAAGATTAACATTTATTATTTTATGTGTGAAAACTTATACATTTGTAAGATATATTATGTGCAAATGTCAGGTCCAGCAGAATGGAAGATGAGAAGAATTTTACAGAAGAAAGAATAAATCTTGACAGTAGTTGAGTGTAGTAGAAAAGACAATTCCATTTCACAGGTCTATGCTGAGCTGTCAAAAATAAAAAAGTGCTACTCCTGCCTTCTGATTGTAAATTAGATTACTGGATTTAACGTTAAATCAATCCCAACAAGATCAGGAAAGTGATTATTTTGTTTTTGCTTACCACCCGGGGCTGCTGTTCTGCTGACATTTCCTGATTTTGATACTGCATATTGTGCTAAGTGTTTTCTTTTTCATTTGTAACACTTAGAAATGGTTTAATGGTTTATCTTGTGAGCAAAGATGAAAATACGGCTGTTCCAGGCATCTCCTCATACTAGATGCAGAAATAGTTTTCTTATTGGTAGTCAAAACGTTTTTATAAATCTGTTACAATGTTCTGTGTGCATGTGCATGTCAACATTTGCGCATATAGCTGGTTTATTTGGGACTTCCAGTGGAGCCTTCCTGGAGCGGGTGGTTTTCTGCAAAGTGTATGTTTTGGTTTAGGTATTGTCACTGATGGCTTGCTGTTTCTTGCAGTTTCTTGAGCCAACAAGCTATATAATGGGAAAAAAAAAAAAAAAAACTAAACACTAGGAATAAATGCAAACTCCATTCAGTAAAACTGAGCTCAAGCAGTTAATGTTCTCCACAACAAAGACAAATTTAGTAAAGGTGGGTCTATATCACTTCATTGAAGTGAGTAACAATTGAATCCCTGTTCATCGAACTTTATCCATCCAAAGCTAAATCTGTAGAATTTGTTTCCCAGAGGGGGAAAAACTACTGGGCCAACCTAACGATTGTCATAAAAACACATTATTTAAAATGCACCCAGGTGGGCACCCCCCTAACTAAATATACAAACTCTGAGATTGCACTACAGTGGGGATAAGGGCAAATTCCAGATCATGGCCAACTAGTCCCCCCCCCCCCCCCGGGAAAAAAATGCATAAATGGATGTTCGACAAATTTAGCTTTCAATGGATTAAGTTTGATGAATAGGGATTCGACTGTTAGTCACTTTGACAAAGTGATATAGACTCAGCAAAGGTACATATGAAGTGAAAATTGCTTCATCTGTTAAGGACAACCATAAGTCCTTGTTTAACTACATCAGCATCATTAGGGTGATGCCCATCATTGCACTGAGATGATAGATAACAATACACATTCTCAGTCATAGAAGGCATAGCAAATATACTTGTAGATAAATGTAGTTCAAACTTATTCACCCTATTCCACACCTTTCACTCTAGTATGAAATCATGTCTGTATCTCACAAAGATCATTTCTGTGCAAGTCATAAATGAACCCGTGAGGTAAAAAAACAATACGTTTGAGTCCTGGTAATGTGCTTGGGTACCTCCTTGTCAGCATGAATACTATCTCACCAACCCACCCCATCATCTGCTCAACCTCAGCCTGTCATCTGATTTAATACTCAAAGAATGTTCAGCTGTGGTCATCCACCTCCACCAATGTGCCTCCACCGCTGATCATGGAATTACAGATAAATAAGCCTTCTCAGCCTTATCTGTAAGATAAAGGAATGCATAATTATGGAAATTACAAACAGTAATAATGGCATGTTACAATCACTTGACGCAAACCATTTTTGGTTTTGGAAAAAGAGGGTCCTGCCTGCTTAAACTAATAGACTTATTTGTAAATGTCACTGAAGCATGATATAAGGGCAAATCAGTACACACAGCATACCTTGTCCCCGTAAAGGCCTTTGATACCATTCCACACTAGATCATTATAGACAACTTAATCATAATAAATGCAATGTGTTGCATAACATACTGAATAGGAAAGTGATTCAAAAACAGAATCCATGAAATTAGGATGGCCAGTGGCATGATCTCCTCTTTACTGCTGGGAGGTCACGGCAGAGTACTGGGGTCTCTCTTGTGTTGTTATTATTTCTCTGATGTCTAAACTAATGTCAATGGTCTTTGAATGGCCAAGTCTGCAGATGATTGGGAACTTACAGTTAACATCAATTGTCCACAAGACTCACGGATTCTATAAGAGGGACTAACTTGTACATACAAATGGTGTCAGAACAGTAATATAAAACAATGCTAAACTGTAGTCTAAAGCCAAATGTTAAAATTTGTAATATCATATCCTTTATAAAACATGAACATCTTTGTAACTACCACATCAGCACCCCACAAAAAAAAAAAAAAAAAAAACATTAATTTGGAGCTTAGGCACTTGTTTAGACAATGGACTGTCCCTTGACCACCTTATATCTACCTTAATTAAAGAATACTTCTTCCTAACTCAGCTGACTATGAAACCCATATTTTCTAGGCCCATGTATGTTTTCACTCCCTCTGCTCTTCCTTTATTAGGCTTACAATAAAATATAACGCTGTCTCCAGCATGTATTTTTCTAAACCCATGATTCAACTTGAAAAGAAAAACACATTTCATTCCTTATAAAAAAATCAAGGGCCTGAGTTCCTCAACATAAACAGAATACCTTAATGCTCTGTCTGTTTTCCTACTTGTACAGACTCCCAGGGAGTGACCTCTGCAAAGCCCGTAAGACCTCAAATAACTCCATCCTGCTTAACCTCATCCATATTTGTAAAGGCAAAAACACTGGGTTCCTATGAGTACAACAAAAATGCATTATGTTGAATGCATTTTTGTTGACACATGTAGAGCAAACAGGCAAAACAGCGAAGCGGCTGTTCAGCGAATTCTATCCCTGGGAAAGAAGTCGTTTGACCGCTTTGTTGTTTTGCCGTGTTCTGAAGTGTAGTGTGGTCCCTTGTCCGGTATAGCTCCCGAGCGTGATTGTGCAACAGTTACTGACCTTAGGGTTACGGTGCGGGTTAAGGTAAGTGCATATGTATGAAAGTGTTTAGTGTTTTATATTTTGTGTTAACTGTATGGTTGAGTTACATGTGTATGCATTCTCGGTTGTTTACTTTTGTTTTTGGGGGGGGTAGAATTAGGGTTAAGGTAAGTGTGTATGTGTTTGGAGCTGTTTATGTAAATGTGTGAGAGTTACTGACCTTAGGCTTAGGGTGTGGGTTAAGGTAAGTGCATACGTTTTAAAATGTTTACTGTTTTTTTTTCGTTAAATGTATGTTTGGGTTATGTGCATATGTGTATTTAGTTGTTTACTGTTTTTTGGGGAGGTATAACTATGATTGGGTATGTGTGTATGTGTTTGGAAGTGTGTAATGAGTTTTTTTTGCGTGGGTTGGAACAGCGATTTCTTTCCCTAGGAAAGAAATCACTATTCTGTGGATTCAACATTTTCAGCTTTCGCTGAAAATGTGTCGCTGTAACATTGTTCACTGTTTTAAGCATTCGATGTTGCAATATAGACCCAAAACACCACAAACACTCAAAGCAGACACTTGAACCTCCACCTCAATATAGCCAGAACATGCTGGAGGAATAGATAACATTTCACAAAACATCCTATCCTCTGGAACAGACTTCCCCTTTATGCTTTATGTTAAGCAATGTGCCTCCCTAAGCTTCCTCAAGCATAGCATAGATGAAAGGATGAGTAAATATACATATATAACTGGGTGTGGCTCATGACCCCTTAATTTTATTATTTTATATACATTGTTAGTGAGGTTACTTTACTGATCCAAATGGATCATTTTCAGTTTTTACATGGGAAAGACAATGTAGACAAAGCATGCAATAAAATATGGGTATAAGAAAGATGAAATCTCATAAAATAAAGATCATTATCATTAAGTATTGTATCATATTTGCAGTTGCATATATGAGAAAATTGTATCTGAAGCCAACTTTTTAATGACCTATGTAAAGTCCTACAAGCATTACATTAACACTCTGCTAAACATGATATATACACTGTGCACATTAGGTATGATGGGAGACAGAAAAGGAGTAGCAAAATGGAAAAAATAAGAGTCGAGGTGTAAACAATGATGTGAATAGGTGGATAATGGGAATGAAGACAGAAGCATAAATGATTATTCCTCTTATTATGTATTGAATTTGTTTGTGTTTTTGTGAAGAGCTAGCTGTCCAACAGGAGGTGAGGATATGATGATTATGCACTGCAGATTTGTTGTTTCTGAAAAGGGGTGGCTAGTAAAGGGAATATTATGGCATGGGTTACTAATGATGTGCTCGTGTGCTCGATCAACTGACTAATAATGGTCTATGAATCTATAGTACATTTTCAAAAAAATAAATAAATAATAAAGAAAGATATCTATGAAGTTGATAGAGTGACTATGACTTGCATCTGGCAATGCACTAATATAAGTACATGGAAATAACAGATGCTCATTTTCATATATATATATATATATATATATATATATATATATATATATATATATATATGGATTCACTTCAGAGGACTGAAAAGCCACAGTCTCGAACCCCATAAGACTGACACCCCAAATCCTGAAAACTCAAAATCCTGAAAATTAAAAATCCTGAATCTCAAAAGACTGAAAACACACAGGATACAAACACTGACTATAGACAAGACAAAGCATATTACTTTCCATCAAGTATAAGAAGGGGAATAATCCCCCCTGCACCCCACACCCCGCTACTTAAATATATCAACTCCTTGATTGCACTCCACAGAAAAAATGGTGAACATACGATTACATGTTTCATAACTTCCTGTTGTAACCTTAGTAATGTTCCCTTCTAACTTGCTATACTACAACATAACTCATGTTAGTGTAGTGAAGGGCAATCTCGGAGTTGATATATTTAAGTAGCAGGGGGTGTGGGGAGTACAGGGTGGCTTGCCCCCTGCTCATACTTGGTGGAAAGTAATATCCTTTGTCTTGTCTTTGTTTCTCTGTGTCCTTGTACTGGAATATAGTCAGTGTTTGTCTTCTGTGTGTTTTTAGTCTTTTGGGATTCAAGATTTTGAATTCTCAGGATTTTGAGTTTTCAGGATTTGGGGTGTCAGTCTTATGAAATTTCAGATTGTGGGTTTTCAGACTTCTGATGTGAATCCATATATATATATATATATATATATATATTAGTAAAGAGCTGGAGATGGCAAGACAATATTGGGTGGACAGGGCTCAGCCAAAGAAATGCAGACGTTATCTGGAAAGTCATGAGAGGCATGTGATGGGACTAGGATGGTATACATGTTACAGTGAAAAAATCAATGAAGAATATTGATTCTTACAGACAGACTGGGAAATATAATTAATGAAAGCCAGGGAACTGCAATATTGACTGAGTATATGCTGTGCTTCTAAAACCACTAAACTATAATGAATATTGCCTGGTCATATATGCTGTTCCTTTGAGATTAGGATAAAGGAAAGAGAAACAAAGGACATAAACATTAAATGGAAATGCATGAGTATAATAACAGTCAGTGAGTAAGTTATACTAAAGAAAAATGCATCTGAAATTCTCCAGGTGCAACTAACACTAGGTAAGACTGCAATCCAAATTGTAGCTTGCTACAGATCCCCCACCATACCCCAAGATTCTCACTACACCTTTCTAAACATACTGGAAAATATTAAGATAGAACCAAACACCCTAATACTGGGTGATTTTAACTACCATGCCATTAACTGGGAAAACTACTCATGTACCAATACCTTTGCCCAACGGTTCTTGGAATTCATACATTCCAATGCCCTGGATCAACTAATCAGTAGTCCCACCAGGGGCTCCAATATCCTAGACCTGGTCATTACCAACATGGAAAATCGATGCTCCACACCTATGGTCACCCCCTCGTTAGTCAGGTCTGACCATAAGCTAATCACCCTTAACATCTACATCCCACCCCACCCCCAGTAATGAAACCTCCATAAAAAAACTTCTCCAAAGCCAACTTCATGCTACTCAAGTCAGAAGTGACAAACTTCATGACACCCATGCAGACGGGAACTGAAAGTTCAATTGCTGAATCCTACACTAAGGCAATGTACGACCACATCCACTCATGCATGAATCGTGCCATCCCAAATACTACCAAGATGCTCTCATCCAAAAAAAGGAAGCAAATCTGGTGGTCCCCTGTCATAAACAAACTTTACAACAAAAGGAAGAAACTGTTGCAGAAAAGAGGAAATCCCAGGATGCAAAAAACTCCATTATCAGCCTCAGTAAGAAACTGAGATCCCTCATAAAATCCTCCAAAGCTAGTTATGAAAATAAAATTGCCAAAGATTCCAAAGACAACCACAAGGTATTCTATAACTATGTCAAGAATCTAAATGGCAATGCTCAGATCTGCTCTGAGCTAAAACAGAATGGCAGATCGATTCAGGGCCAACTTCACCCCCCGCTCACCCCCTAAATGGCCCATCTCAATACCGGAAGATTGCCAAATTCCGGTAATAACGGCCACACAGGTAAAAAACACACTCTCCAGAGCTAAGAATACAGCATTCATGGGACCAGATGACATCCCAGGCTGTGTACTACATGAACTACAATATGAACTGGCACCTCACCTAAGTGTCATGTTTAATCATAGCCTCACCTCAGGTTTCGTGCCCACTAAGTGGCGCAGAGCTACAGTTATCCCACTCCACAAGAGGGGATCTACCTTGGATCCCGGAAACTACCGTCCCATCAGTCTGACAAGCCTTATCTGCAAAGCCATGGCGTGTATTATCATGGAACTTATAAACAAAGACATTGGCAACCTTCAAACACTGGACCCCACCCAGTTTGGGTTTGTGAAGGGCCGATTTTGTCTCCTGAACCTGACTGACTTCTTAGAATCAGTCTCCAGAGCCATGGACAAGGGTAAGGTGGTCCACACAGCCTATCTAGATCTTGCCAAGGCCTTTGACACCATCCCCCACTCTGGAATCATAGATAAACCTACTAAGCTGGGCAGTAATCCCTACATCACCCAATGGGTTGCTAACTGGCTTACTGATAGAACCCACATTGTAAAAGTAGCCGACTCCAAATCCAGCTCCAGACAAGTGACAAGTGGAGTACCTCAGGGTTCAGTCCTAGGACCACTCTTGTTTGGCATCTACTTCTCTGAAGTACAGGCCAACAATAAGGGACTCTGGCTAACAAAGTTTGCAGATAACTGCAAACTGGGAGCCATTATTGAATCCCCAAATGATGTGGATACTCTACAAAAGGGCCTTACAGAAACAGATGCTTGGTGCCAGAGCCATGGGCTCAAGCTTAATGCCAAGGAATGTATAGTTAACCCCTTTGGGAAAAAATATGTATCCATGAATTACCTTATAGGTGGCAGTACACTAAACACTGAAAGTGTGATAAGAGACTCAGGGACACAGGTGGACAGTGGTCTCACCTTCGATAGCCACATCGCCACAACAGTCAGGAAATCCTTCTATGTGGCACACCTCATCACTAAGGGCTTTTCATCCAGAAAAGAGGAGATCATTGTCCCACTGTACTCATCCCTCATTAGACCCATTATAGAATACAAAGCCCGTTTGGTATGTACCTCTCAAGACATCTGCAACAACTGGAAAGGCCGCAGAAATACCTCACTAAAAGAATCACAGGACTAAAGCAGATGCCCTACGCTGACCGCCTTAAAAAACTCCAGCTATACTCTGTCACATATCATCTACTCAGAGGCGATCTCTGCTTAACATACAAAGCCATGTCAAACCCAAAGCTGTTGGACATTGCTACACTTAAAGAAATCCCAATCCCTCAGAGTCACATGCTCCAGGGATCTAAACCTTGTCATCACAATAAACAAAACATGCTGGAGGGATAGGTTCCTGACCCAGAGACTCCCCAGACTCTGGAATAGATTGCCCATACATGTCAAGCAGAGTGCCTCTTTGGCCCTCTTCCAAAGGAACCTTGACGATTGGATGGGAGAAAGGAAATTCACCCCAGGGATCACGTCAGTCGCCCTGCTAGACAGGGGTCTAGGGAAGTAAATAGTGTGGGAAGAAATAGCCAGGGAATTGTTATGGCTAGGCTTTTATAGGCCCTAGGGCTGATAGCCTAGTACCAACCCATGAACCTATGAACCTATGCGCAAGAGTGTGTCCCTCAGATGGAATATATCTCAAATATATAGTGATATAGTCAATGCAAACAGGACATTGTGTTAGACAGTGTTACACAGGTAGGCTAAAAAGGAGATGTAGGGGTGTAGAGCAACCAACACTCTGTATCCTAAAGACAAAAATGCAGCAGCCCAAGAATAAAAATTTGGATGGACTTTGGCCTACAGATAATGTAATTGCAGGGCATAGCACCTCCTGGAAAATATTGTTGTCAATGGTGCCCGGGATAACAGGTCAATGCCAGGTACAGGATAGGTCTAAAAGCTTGACTTGTCCTAAGGGAAATAGGGTGTCAAAAAAGTTGTATCATAACTTAAAGGTGAAGTCAGAAAACTTGTAAAATTAGAGGAAATTTCGAGATGTGGGAATGGTTCAGAAGGCTAAGTCTGCCAAGTGCAGACATAAGTGCAGATAAATGATAAAAAAGTCATATAGGATAAAGATGAATTTTCACCTTTTTTTTTTTTATCAAATGAATTACTGATTGAAATATTAAATGGATCCAGTAACTGTTCATCAGAATGAAGAAATGTTTATAGAGCTATGTTTCCTTTGCTATGTAAATAGCTTTTGCTTAATGAACAGTTTATAAAAAAAGTCTATTTACTGGAAAGTTGGAACATTTGCTGAAAAGACCTGGGGTTTAAAAATCATGCTTTCATTGCTAAGACATCCCAGATCAGGAACAAAAAGGCAAGTGAGTAAGCTCCTGGATAATATGAATATGATAGTAGGAAATGTAAGAAAAGTAAAATGAAGGAATATAATATATAGTGACATAATAAATGCTGATCCCCACCACTATAGGGGGGAGAAAGCACTGACAAATTAACAAATGAACAAGACAGACAGAATCACTTCAAATACTAGATGATGAATAAATGATACATGATGTATAAGGATATAGCCTGTGTTATTTAAAGGGAGTTCTGAATAGCTCTCTCCCTATTTATGTTTAGTATTATTTACCAGTGAAGGTGATTTGCACTTTTGAGGACATAATGGCAATAAGAGCACTTTTAATTTATGAACCCAACTCTCACCCCCATCACTTTGTGGGCCACCTATGTCCTTTGACTGCATGCATGGATACCTGCTCTACCACATGTAATAGTAGAGGCTATCTTTGATTTCTGAGATGACCCTATCCACATCCTCCTGACCTGGCCCCCACTATTTAATGATCGTCTACTCTATAGTGGAGTCTTGCCATTGGATCTATGAAAGAAAACATGCGAGAACCATCATCTCCTTCCCCCCTACTATGATCATGCCCATTCTCTCTGACAGCACTCTTAAGCACCAAGCCAATATTCCCACTTCAGCTGCTTGGATGGTAGTTAGTAATTCATTCCTGTATACCACCAGCACAAGAAGTTTATCCCTATTTTTGCAAGAAAACATGGATTGTGTTAAAGGAAAGCAACCCTCCTTCCTGTAATATCAAGTAAAACAAAATGCTAGTGAGGGACAGAAGGAATGAATAGAAAAGTCAGCAGCCCAAAAGTAAGTAGAGGTACACAGTATGCAACCTGCCCATAATGCTAAGATAAGAGCATGTGTCTGCTGATATGCAGTTTGAGCAAGAGAAGAAGTTGCAAGTATGGGCTGGAAAACATAGGATAATATCCCAAGACCTAGCATGGGACCAATTTAAAATATTATGGTCTGACTAAAGGCAGAAGAGCCCTATAAGATAATGTCTCAAAGCTTCATTGTAGTACCCACTGGTGAATTATTGTATGGAATTGATTTAAAAGATGAAGGTATTTCAATGTACCCTCACCTCTGATATCCTAAAGCATCCTTACCATCTACAAGGTAAACCTAGATAAATGGATGGGCATTCACAAATTCTCCACCAGTCTGTCTGTCATTCCTCTCCTTGAAGCTAGAGGGAACTTTACAACATGGGTTATTGACTAGGTAAATAATGGTATGCAGATATATTGCATGGAATTTACCTATATGCCTATGAACCTACAAACTTATGAACCTCTGACCTCTGACCAAAGGAAGAGGTAGCAACATGTGAATTTTCTGGACTTTTATCTTTTACATTTTACTTTTTTACTTTAGTGTTCTAAATGGGCAAAATGACTATGGCATTCATAGTAAGACGGTAGATACGTTTGTGGAGGATTATAAAAAAACATTATTTTATTAAAAGCAAAACCACAGCTAGTAACAGGCAGAAAGGCAAGGCTCAGCAGTTGTAAAATCCACAGGTTTTATTAAAAGTCAGTGCTTTTGCAGTGTTCATCACTGCTTCATCTGACAAAAAACTAAAGCAAATTAACTTCTTTTATACTAAATTTTAGTATCAATTAAAATAACAATGCAGAATCCTAATTGATCCACAAGGCATTTACTTTTAAAGCAGCACCATCTAAAAACAGCACATAAAAAAGCAGCAAGTAAAAACACAAAAATGCAGAATAATACATTTATCTACTTTTCTTTGCCTTTAATACTGGTTTTAGAGGAGCATGGTCATCCAGTCCTATTCCCCTATGCACTCCTAACCTTAAAATCCACTGTAATTCTGCATTTTCAGTCATGGTTACTAAGTCCCCCCCAAGACTCTCAGTCACAACTTGTAAAACTTGGAATACAAATGTATGTGTGTTGCAATTAGTTAGTGATTTGTCAAAGCACTACAATCATTCCCTCTTCTCATACAATACAAATGATCCCGCACTATTTCTTTCAGTTTCCGGTTAGCTCTAACTATATAAAATTTGAAACACAAAATACAGTGTGCTGCATAAATCAAATTCTGTGTATTGCAGTCTGCTGAAACCCTAAGTTTCCATAACTAGCCTGTCTCTGGATGCTTGAAATACATAGACTGATCAATATAGTCACAGTATGCACATTCCTGACACTTACGTGTACCCCGTTGCCTTTCCCCTAAATTATGATATAATCTAGGATAACATAAATGTTGTTTAAGGCTCTTTTTGTTTTTTATACATGAAAATAGGCCGTTTGCCTACCAGCTCTTTAACTTTTCATCAGTGTGTAAAATATGCCAATTACTTCTGACCACTTCCCTAATAATATTCACCTCTGATGTATAGGTAATAACCAAGGGCATTTTCACAGAACTGCTTTTAGTGTACTTAACTGTGTCATTTTATTGTGAAAAATAGGGCTTGGCCCTCCATCCTCTTTCCTCATTTGTTTTACTATATGCCTTGTCAGTTTCCACGTGTCCATACCCTCTACCCATAAAGTCATCACGTAGATGGCAGAGTCCCTCAAGAAAGTCCTTATCATTACAGGATAAACATGAGGTGCTCATAGCCTGTCCTTTAATAATATTACTAAAAATGTGTTGTGGATGCATACTTTCCCTGTATAAATATGTGGGATGATGGCATTCTTTCCTGTGAATGCTGGTGGTTAGACCAGTTCCTTGCTTGGCTATAGTTACATCCAAAAAATCAATTTTACTCATGGATTTGCTTAGGGTGAATTTAAGAAAGTTACTGCTGGTGTTCTAATATTGGGTATAAAGTTCTAAACTCTCTTCATCCCCCTGCCAACCTATAAAAAGATCATCCAAAAAAGCCGAAAGCCAGGGTACATTTTTTGGCTAGGCTTGTATGGGCCCTAGGGCCGATAGCCTAGTACCTACCTATGAACCTATGAACCTATGAATCCACAAAACGTTGATACATTATTATATGTGGGTTCAAATTATTTAGAATGTATTGATATTCCTATTCCATCATTACTAAGTTGGCATAGGAGTTTGGACAGTTAGTGCCCATAGCAACTCCTGTTTTTTGCCATTAGCACTTGTCTTTGAAGAAAAATATGTTATTGTCTAGAACTAATTCCAGAAGTAGACAGAATAGGTCCTCCTGTTTTGATTCAAATTTTCCTTATCCGTCTAAGGCACTTTCCACCATCATTATCCCTTCCTGATTGGGACTACATGTAAATAATGAGAACACATCTAGAGTTGCCAAGGCCACAACACTTTCACTATTCTCTCCATTGGTTGCAATATATAGATCCCTTAAAAATATTCTGTATCCCTTAACACTACCTCATATTCATCCAGAACCTTTCTAAGTTGTTTATCCAGAAACCTGGAGATAGGCTCTGTCAACCAGCCCCCACCCTCTACAATGGGTCTAAATGGAGGACTCATGGGATGCTTATGTATTTTTGGTAACCCATGCATTTGGGGTATAAGTGGATTCTGCACTATAAAACAATCATACAGTTCCTTAGTGACACGTCCTAAATTCAGGCATTCTAATAAGCAATTGTCAAGCCTGTGTTTCAAGTCATGCACCATTACTACATCAATACTAACATAAGTGTTTAAATCACTAAGCATAATAGACATTCTGTCATAATAATAAGTTGAATCAAGAACCACCACTGGTCCCCCCTTATCTGCTGGACGAATAACAATATTTGTGTTGCGTTGCATTTCTAACAAGGCTTGTGTTCACTTTTAGTTAAATTATCTGAGCTACTGTGCCTACTCAGTTCACTGTGACTGAAAAGCTCATACAAATTATTTTCACAGGCTAATAACAAAACTTCACCAGCAGCATGCAATGCTGGTACAAATGTACTAGGCTTTCTAAATAATTTAACTTTATTGTTTTCACCATCATTACCAAACATTAATTTTAATGCTAAATTACATGCAAAGAGACGAAACTCAGCAAGCAGTTCTATAATGTCAGCCCCAGTAGTAGGGACAAAAGTCAACCCTTTAGTTAGCAGCGACCCTTCTGCTGCTGTTAAACTATAGCTGGAAATGTTCCAAACTAAACTCCTTGGTCCAACCCCCACATTTTCTTGATGGTTCTGGTATGGTTGGATGGCAACGGCTCCTTCCTCTTCTGGCTCCCTCTGTAGTTGTCTAAATCATGAGACTTCCTTCTGGTAATGCAATATGGTAGGGGTAGTCCTGGAAAAAAAGAAGGTGAAGAATCCATTTGGGGCTGAAGTATTTTATGCCTCACAACCAGACCCATTTCCACTGTCTTTGGTATCGGAACTACATTACTCAAACCTTGACACTCCCCTACCGGGGTGGAGTATGTAGAAATCTGTGGCTCTGGTGACGTCACTTTACCTCCATCACCTGGATTGTTCAGTTTGTCTGTCACCACTTGGTGACTAATGTGACTGGATGATAGTACTTCCTAATTCATTGTTCTATTCATTACACACCGATTATTCGGCCCTTCAGCTTCAGAAGTGTAAGGATTTTTTGCATTATGTTCCTGGCGAGTTTGTACCTTGGGCCAAGTAAAGACTTGTTGTTTGGAAAAATCATTAATGTCCCTTGTCAGTTTCTTCCATTTTTCATATCCCACAACCTTTTCAGTTAGGTCATTGGAATAAATACCTGCTGCTGCTTCACCCACTGCACTAGTTAAAATCTTTTTGCTGTTGAGATATTTTATCATACAGCTCAAGTTCTACAGGCTGAAAAAAGTCTATTAAGAGTTTCAAATAAGCCCAACTGGTGTTTAAATTGATCTGTTGCCATTGAGCCAACAAAGAAGGATACATGTCACCATAAGTAGGCATGTTAAGGACTCATAAGCCCCTAGGTATAGCATTTATATTTAAACATGCCTCAAGGTAAAAACGTTAACACTGTAGTCTTTTATACTTATATAGGTCATTTTCCAAAGTACGTTTTAAATCTCTAATTCAGTGATCATTTATTTCAGGAACTTCACTTTCATTAACATTTAACAACAACTCACTCGTCAGGACAGGATTGTCTAAGACTGTCATGAAGTTACATATCCTGTGATTCACCATTTCAGTTTGCATATGAGCAACATCTCCATTAACATTGTCAGTACAGTAAGTAACAACAGCTTCACCTTCTGCCCTGCTCACAGTTATTGTTAAAGCAGCAATTATTTTTGCTTGGAATTTTGTTTGGGTCTGCTGCTGGAATACACTCACTGCTTTTGGGTTTTCTTGCTGCTTTAATTATGTTATTAAAAGTATGATTCACTCATAAAATGGAAGCTAGATTGGAGAAACTGCTAGGCAAACTTATGTCCTTAGCATAGAATTTCAGTATTGCAAATAATTAATAATAATTCTCACAGGTATCAATATTTATCCCAGTGGTATCAGGCTTTTCTCATATGGCTACTAGAATAATTGCCATATTATCAAGTTTATATGCTTAGCAGATTTATATGTTTTTGCACTCACTCAATAAATCTTACTATAGTATATCAAAGATGCAACAAATTATATCTCTGAAAGGCAAATGATCAACATAAAGAATAGTATTGTATGAAAATGGTGATATCAGTAAAGTGATATCTGTAGAAGGTAGCATGTTGTTAAATGAATTCATATGTATATAACAATGTGTCAGGTTTCCAGTGAGCAAACAGTGGTAATTCTGTTCTCTGTTAACATTGCCTTTAGCTGCACATAGTCCTTCCTTTCACATCTGACTATACAACTTTTCTGCACAAACGCGCAGCGAGACAGTTTTTCAGTCAGCATGTAAATTAAAGGGGAAATAATATAGTCTAGTCTGAAGTGAACACAGATAGCTAGCTCTAACTTAGTGTTATTGATCCAGCCAGTAAACTATGAGACTGTGTGTTCTGCAGACTGGGGACATTCATCTCCAGTAGTATCAGTATGTTTATTAGTGCTGTAAAACATGCAGCAAGGCATGTGTCATACACTAACAAGATGTATTTTCTGGGCAGTTATGCATCTCACTAGTCATTATGGAAAGGAAAAGTGTGGCCCCTTAAAATAGTATTGATCATAGCCTGATTAAGTGATAGCACATTTCCTTTCAGCACTATTTCCTGCGTTTCATTCAAATATGTTCATTGTGCCACTTTATAGTTAAAGCAGATCAGCATATAATACTGAGACATGTTATTGTACTAACACAATTCACATTCTGAGATTCTATTTCTTGCATGATGGGACAGGTATATGTATATCATAAATTAACGTTACGGGTGTTAAACAGTGGAATTGCTGATTCTGAGATTTCAACAGTGCTCTCTTCATTATAGATGAAGTTTTTATTAAAGGCACATTGAACACTATGACAAATATCTCACTATCCCAAACATGTATATATCAATTTTTTCGCAATTTAGTCTAAGTATCAATAGTCTGAAGTGATAACTTCTATCATTCAACTCACTAGACAGAATGTTTTCCAGCATTGATAAAAAGATACAGAAACAAGAAATCCCATACACTGCAGTTGCCCTCTCCCCCTCCTTTTTTAACATGCAATAGAGTCCCAGAGTAAATTCATAATTTTATGAAGGTATCAAAAATATCAATGCAATGTACTTAGCTACCTTACAGATCATATATATGCAATGTGCAGTACTTTAATCATATTAAAAATCCATCAGGAATATTTTGATTTGAATCCACTTGTCTTCAAACAAATGAGCTTTTTTCACCACAATTTTACATAAGCATAATGGTACTTACGTATTATTGCAACCACATTTGCAAAGTGGCATAATTCCTTCTGTTTCTGCGGGAATACTTTTCTTAACCTTAAAAGAGCTGTGTAAACAAATAGATATTATTGTGTCACACTGGGTATGAGGGAAGAAGAGCAATAACGGTGAAATGTTGTAGTCTTGGGTGCCGTTCATCATTTGCTCTGTGAAGTGTACGGTGTTAAATATTATCCCACTTCACAGAGAGAGTACTATTACTCTGAACTTGTTTGCTCCCAACACCCACTTACACCAGTAACAACAGGTGTTGCGAATGCTGGATAACTCACAGAAATATGTACCAGTTTTACCAATCGCACATGACACTGTTGACAGGTAATGTACTTAAACAGTTTGGAAATGGGCCACTTCTGTTGTTGGTGACATCCTGAGTTTCATCATTTACAACATTAATGACCACTTACAAGATGAGGTCATGTTTTTCGGTCGGGAAAGCAGATTACCCAGGAAGAGGAATTTTGCTGTTATCCCTTTTCCAATTTGAAAAAACAAGCTGACAGAATAGTAGTTAAAACTTTACACACCCTCCTTAGGTTAACAGACAGTGTTTCAGGAAAATATTAGAAGTTATGACATGTTAAGAATGTGGTTGCGATAATATGTAAGTACTAGCATAATAAATGTATTGACCTTTTCCATTAGTGACCTAACAAGTCAAATCCCCTGGCAGGACATACATGAAACATGAACCTATGAATCTATAATATATAGACCATCAGAGCAATATATATATATTTATATCTGTGTATTCATCTATCCATTTATCTGTTTATATGATTATCTATATATCTAGAAATTAAGCAGTCCTTGCATTTTATTTATTTTAGTATGGGTACTGAGTTTGAATTGCTTATGTGTCAGTCTACTGGTTCAAAATCATCATATGTTTACCATTTAATGTCAGTTGCTGCAAGTCATGTTTTGTTGGAGTGTCTTCCAGAGAATTAAGTAAAAAATACTGCACTAAGCCTTCAGTCTAGAAATGTACTGTAAACTGTTTATTCAATAAAACAACAAAAATGCACACAAAGTAAGTGCTTTCACAACATCCAGTTGCTTCATCAGACAACATTCAAAGACAGTGCTCATCCTAAATAATCCTCTACAAAGTCAGCGGACTTAATTAATCACATCAATTAAAGTGAACAAAGTATTTAAAATGTGTGCATATATAGTACATAACATATGATATAAAACACATACTCAAAAGCATTTACATACAATTTAAAACATTTAAGAACTGTGTAAAAACTATATAAAAATCCTTCTTTATAAAAATACCATTCTTTATTTATGCCTAAGAGGGCGTGCCTTCAGAAAAGGTTTTAATGAAAAAGTGCTGTTAAGACCTGGAGATCTTTCAACATTTAGCAGAATAATCCATTTATTTTTTTTTTTCAATAATCCTTTTTTATTATTTTTCAAAACAATATTACAAATCCACTCTATATATACAGTATGTACATGATTACTTCCAATGGTTACATCCACATTGTATGTCAACATCAATTATTAACAGTAAATACAACCTAACAAAGAAAAAACAACAAAAAAACCCAAAGCCAACAATCCGTATTGTCCTTACAACCTATAACTAATCTAAGATTGATTCTGTGCTATTACTATGTGTCCTGAGAGACAGCGGATAGGAACCTCTAGGCCAACACAATGTTGAAAATTTGCTCCCATATTTTTATACTGTTTATGTTTTTCTTGTGGTCACTGATTAACAATTTGTGCGCTAAAATATGTCTTATTGCTAGCAATCTAAAATTTTCCCACGATGTCTGGGCCGGATTTAGCCAATTTGTGGCTATGTACAATTTCATTAATAAGCAGATATTCATGATTACGATCCTTCTTGATTTATCTAAATTCTCCGGGGGAATATAAAGGATCATAAATTCCCAAGAGAGTGTTGAGTTTTGGTAGCCCATTTTTTGTAGCTGCAGTTTTAATGAATTCCAGAATTTATAAATGCGCTTGCAACTCCAGAACATGTGTAACAAGTTAGCTGTCTGATCTAAGCATTGTGGGCATTTAGGTGAATTCTTCGAATCAAATTTGTGAAGAGTGAGACGAGTATAGTAGGCATTATTAAATATCATCAGTTGCGTAAATACCAATTTTTGAAGGGATACTGACTTTAATGTTAGACTAAATGCCTCCAGTATCTTACTGTCATCTGCCAATACTAATTTCTCCTTCCAGTAATTCGATAAGAGAATGTGTTTATTATATTTCCTCTCTTTTATCAATTTATATGAGGCAGTTATATATTTTCTGTCCTGTAACAGAGCTTCCCACAGATTACGAGCTATATTTAAGTCCTCTTCTTTAAGTTCAGAGTTATTAAAATAATTTATAGCCAGATCTTTTAGTTGCCTCATGATGATTAGATAAGAAATGGGAAGATTAATCTCTTTTAAAATATCTTGTACTGCTACCCCCAGAAAAGAGTATAAATCAAGTACAGTTAAATCCTTTATTAGGGGGAATTTCTTTAAATCTATCAGTTGACTACCAATTGTTAAATTTGGGTTCCCATGAAAAGGTTGAAAGACCATCATATACTTTAATAAGTTTAAAGAAGTGAAAAGAGTTTGAATCAACGTTACGTAGTTCTTGATATGCTCCATTAAATCGTATTTACTAAGTGTTCGATTATTTAGAAAGGGTAGTGCTTTACAGTTGATTCCCACTCCCCTTACATGTCTATAAGTTAGGAGCACCCATTTGGGTGTCCATTTCCTACTATCACTATCAAAGTAAGTCGTCCTTAAAATCCTGTTAGCATGAATCACTAAATAGTAAGTTTCAAAATCCGGTAGATCAAGCCCTCCCCCCCTTGTTTTTTGGAGCCATCAATTTCTCATATGATATCCTCATCTTCCTGGGTTCCCAAAGAAATCTTCCCAGTTCTATATGAAACTGTTTAAAAATTTTTTTCGTGATTCTGAGTTGTGCAGCTCTAAAGATATATAACATTCTAGGAAGAACAAACAAAAAGAACACCTTGGACCACGGTCTTCTCCTCTATAGTGTCAACACCAAAATCACAGAGCGCCAGTGAAATCCTCACCCAAAATCCTCGGTGTGACTGCAGGGTTAAAGTTAGTAATGTTGGTGTCTTCCAGGTCGCCGGTCCCATAACGGTTACCAATCAGCTCCCTTTTTCTCTTCCCTTTCGGTTGCTCTCTTTCGTCAACCCCATCTGCTTCCTCCATCACACACTTCCTGTTAGCCACAAGGCTGACACAGAGAGGCGTAAGCAGGTCTATCAGCTCAGTGAGCTGACCGATGAGCCTCCTAGACTGTCCAGCTTCCTCCTGGCCTTCGCCACTCATTTTTTACACCAAATTAATATAGAGAAAGACGCCAATAGTCCACTTTCACATAAACCAAATAATTCAGCAGAACGGCAGTTCTAAAACTCCAATAAACAAACAAAAAGAACGCCTTGGACCACGGTCTTCTCCTCTATAGTGTCAACACCAAAATCACAGAGCGCCAGTGAAATTAACGCTTTTATTCACCAAGAAAAAATAAATACATGCGTTTTCATCCTACATACAGGACTTCATCAGAAATTATTAATTTGGTGTAAAAAATGAGTGGCGAAGGCCAGGAGGAAGCTGGACAGTCTAGGAGGCTCATCGGTCAGCTCACTGAGCTGATAGACCTGCTTACGCCTTTCTGTGTCAGCCTTGTGGCTAACAGGAAGTGTGTGACGGAGGAAGCAGATGGGGTTGACGAAAGAGAGCAACCGAAAGGGAAGAGAAAAAGGGAGCTGATTGGTAACCGTTATGGGACCTGTGACCTGGAAGACACCAACATTACTAACTTTAACCCTGCAGTCACACCGAGGATTTTGGGTGAGGATTTCACTGGCGCTCTGTGATTTTGGTGTTGACACTATAGAGGAGAAGACCGTGGTCCAAGGCGTTCTTTTTGTTTGTTTATTGGTGTTTTAGAACTGCCGTTCTGCTGAATTATTCTAGGAAGAACATTCATTTTTATAATTGCGGCTCTTGCCATTAATGGCAACTTCAACTTACTCCATCTTTTTAGGACCAATGTTATTTGATCCCATGTTGACTTAACGTTATTCATAAATAAATCTCTATTTTCAGTTGAAAATACAATTCCCAGATATTTTATTCTTTCCTCCGTCATTACCTGTCCTATCAGTGGTAACAATGAAAAGGGTGTGGGTGTCTTTAATGGGAATATTTTGTTTTTTTTTTAAAATTTAGCTTATAATTAGAGATTTTCTCAAAGTTTTCTATTGCTGTTAATATTTTCTCAGTATCAGAAACAGGTGTGGCGCAGTATATATTTAAATCATCTGCGAAGGCAGCCATCTTAATCTTTATACCATAAAGTACTGGGGAGTTATAGAAAACATTTTGCTTAATGTGTAAAAATAACGGTTCCAAATACAGATTAAATAAAATAGGAGATAATGGGCATCCCTGTCGGGTACCATTTTTGATTTGTATCCTTTTAGAGCATTCGTGATTTATAAATAAATTTGTATATGCGTTGTTGTATAATTTCCTTAACGTTAAAATGAACTCCTGAGGTATATTAAAATATGGCAGCATGTCAAATAAATATACCAAATTAACTCTGTCAAATGCTTTCTGTGCATCAATTATTAGTGCATACATATTAAGATTTTTATGCTTTGCATAGGAAATTAATGTGTGGAGCGTTAATGTATTATCAGGGGTCTGTCTCCCATCTATAAACCCCGCCTGTTCCTCTGATATTATTAAATTTATTACCTTTTTCAATCTATTTGCCAGAATGGATGTCATGATTTTCATGTCTATATTCAGGAGTGATATGGGCCTGTAGTTATCTGGATTTTTAGAATCACTTTTCTCCTTCAATATCAAGATTGTCTTTGAGGCATTAAAGTGGGGATCATTAATTCCATTCAGAATTATGTAATTGAAAATCTGTGAAAGTACTCTACTCAGAATCTCACTAAAAGATTTGTAGAATTCCGAGGTCAGACCATCTGGCCCTGGGGCTTTATGAGGCTTCAGCTTCTTGATTACCTCTAAAACCTCCTCCAGTGTAATCGGTTTAATTAACTCTCTATGGGACTCCTTATCAATATTCGGGAAAGTAATTTTCTGTAGAAAGTCTTTCCTATCTTTATCTTGCAAAAGTACCTGCTGATCACCATAGATCTGATTAAAGATTAGTTCAAAAGTATCCATGATATCTGCCTTATTAGTATGTGTTTTATTATTATAATTTATTTCTGTAATTACTCGTGTTGATTTCGTCTGATTAATAATACGAGCTAACGCTTTCGAGGGAGTTTGAATATGATTTGCGTATTTTACTAAGTTTCTTTGTTCATAGAATGACAATTTTCTATTATGGAGTAAAAACAGCTCTTTCTGACATTTTAATAAATCAATTTCTGTCTGTTTATTATAGTTCCTCATCAATTCCTGGTCCAATGTTTGAATTTTAGTTTCCAAATCAAGTTGTTCCCTATTTTGCATTTTTTTATAGTAAGTAGCTTTCTGAATAAAGAGTCCTCTTAATTGCGCTTTAGTTGTAGCCCATTCTATATCCATGGGGTGTCTATTTTGGGGAATGTTATGCAGTAACTGTTTGAGTGTCTCCTTACTTTCTTTTAATATATCCTCTTTAGTCAGTAAATATGGATTTAAGGACCAATTGTACCCTCGATGCCTCTCATTATTCATATTATTACTGTTTAGGGTTAAAGTGATCTTAGAGTGATCGGAGAGTTGTCTAGCTTGATTAGAAACACTAGGGTCAGCTGATATCAATACCTCTGAGATTAGAAAAAAGTCAATTCTCGACCACATTTTATGGCAGCTTGAATAAAAAGTAAAATTATCTGCTTTTATTTGTAAGTGTGTATGCTTAAAAGGGTCATATAGTTTGAAATCAGTTTTAAGTTCCGTCAATGCTATCATTGCCTGCTTATTAAAAGCTTTAGATGAACCTAACTTATCTAATTTAGGATCTTGATACGAGTTCCAGTCACCTCCCATCACTATATAGCAGTTATTATATGACTGTAAAATGGAGTAAATTGAAGTTATAAAATGATTCTGATTAACAGTAGGGGCATATATACTCATAAGTACTATAGGTTTATCATAAAAGTTGGATGCGAGAATCACCAAACTCCATCGTCCCTCTTGATCCATTTTCATATCCAAAATTTCTCCTTGAACGTGATTCTTAATTATAATTGCCACCCCTGCACTATTCGTTGTCCCTTCCGCTGCCACAATCTTCCTAATCCATTTCTTATCTTTCATTGCCTCCCACTGGTCATTGGTCAAATGCATTTCTTGTAATAAAATAAAACCCGCTGTTGATTGGAGAAATAAATGCAAAAATAGCTTTCTTTTCATGTTCTGGAGTCCTTTGACATTCCAAGATTCTATTATCCACATTTAAAGCTTCTCAAAAATGTACTTCGATATCTAATGTTTTTCGACAACCTTAGACTAAAGTATCTTGGCATATCATAAATTATTTGGAAGCAAAACTGCCATCCCATCCCTACCTAGTGCCTATCCACTATTCCTCTGGACCAGGATGAACATAGGTTTTTCACATTTCTTGAAACCCTCTGGCTAACTGACCTACTAACTCTACTACTTAACACTAAAACCTCATGCAAAAAACCTACAACAACTACTTCTACATCTACAAAGCTTAATCCAAACATTCCCTAATAAACATTGCTTACTAACAAACTACAGCTCTGGACATATTTTCTATAGATATACACATATACTAATTGTTCTATAAAAATCCAGTGTACCTAACTTCTATCAATATTTATATTCAGCAATAGCTTAAAAACATTTTAATTTCTTGTCCTACACAATATTAAGTATTAATTGACATAGAAAACATACAATTGTTTGAAGAATCCATTTCTGTTCTGCTGCTTCTGTACGATTCTCCAGGTCCCCCTCTAATATCTAAATCTAATACTTGTAAAACAAAAAATCTAAAACTATGTGTAGGATCATTTTGTATTACATGTACTGCTAATGCATTATTTTCTATTTTGTTCTTCACATCCCTGATGTGCTCAAGCACTCTGTCTTTAAGCTGTCTATTTGTTTTAACTACATAGTAGGTATGAAATTTCTCACAGAAAGAAAAATAAACCAAACTGACTGTTTTACAGTCTGCATAGTACTGTATTCTCAGTGTAAATCTCAAAGAGAGATGTTGGTAAAAGGAACTAGTATATAAATATTTGCATGCTGTACAATTTCTACATGGAAATGTTCCTATCCTAGTCGATTCATACAGGTTTATGTTTACACTCTTCTTATGGCATAAGTGTTATTTTATGGATTTATTATTTCTAAAAGAGAAGGACGGTATTGTACAACTATGCTAATTAATTCTGGTGCATCTTGTAGAAGCCTCCAGTTATTCTTTATAATGTCACAAAATTCATTAATATCACTAGAATATGGAAAAGTAACTCTAAAATTGTCATTGGTAACCATTACAGCTGAAGAATCAAACACTAGCCAAGATAGAATGGATATCAATAGGTTCATATGTTCATAGGTAGGTACTAGGCTATCGACCCTGGGCCCTATACATGCCCAGCCAAAAAGGTACCCTGGTTTTTGCCACCCAAGAAAATTATTTTCCTGTGCCACTGTTGAGCAGAGCCGCAGTGGTGATCCCCGGGGTGAATTTCCTATTTCCCTTCCAATCATCAAGATTTTTATTGAAGAGTTCTAATGAGGAGCTTTGTTTGATATAGATAGGTAGTTTATTGCAGAGTATGGGAAGTCTCTGGGACAGGAATCTATCCCTCCGGCATGTTCTGTTTGCGACACCATCCTTCTCTTTTCGAAATAATAAATCCATAAAACAACACTTATGCCATAAGAAGAGTGTAAACAAAAACCTGTATGAATCTACTAGGATAGGAACATTTCCGTGT
This sequence comes from Protopterus annectens, assembly GCF_019279795.1. Taxonomy (NCBI): domain Eukaryota; kingdom Metazoa; phylum Chordata; order Ceratodontiformes; family Protopteridae; genus Protopterus; species Protopterus annectens. The sequence goes on along the minus strand of NC_056736.1, from coordinate 550,849,544 downwards.
AGAAATGATACAGCATGCAAATATTTATATACTAGTTTATTTATTTATTTATTGCATTTGTTTACCGGGAAAGTCCACTGGGCCTAAAAGGTCCCATTTTCAGTGGAGGCCCGGGGAGAAAAGCTCCAATGAGATACAGAAAAAATATAAACATTAATTACTGCAGAAGCAGAAACAGTGTTACGGATAGTAAATATAGTAACATATACAGAAAATATACATAAAAGCAAGAATCTAGTTTGATTACAGTAATATATACATAAAATATACATTAAAGCAGAATTCAATGAATTCAATCAGAGTGGTATAAACAGAGATCAGTATTATTGCACCAGTATCAACAAGTGAAGATAAAAATAAATATGGAGAAAGTATCACCAGTCACTAGTAGCAAAAGACACATGAGTTCAGTAATCATATAAGGAGAGTGAAGAGGGTAGGTTATAGAGCAGGAACATAGCCAGGAAGAGTTGAGATGATTTTTCAGTATTTGTTTGAAGGTGGTGGTGCTGCCTGTGTTTCTTATAGAAGGTGGAAGTGAGTTCCATAGTTTGGCGACAGTGAAGGAATAGAGGAGTTGAACAGCAGGTAAGGTGGGCTTATCTACTTTTAGAAGTAGATGATTTTCAGATCTTAGATGCCTGCTGGAATGGTATTTGGCAAGTAGAGTTGAGAGAGCAGGAAAGTCTGTGGGTCTGTAGATTATTTTGTGCACAGTAGCTAGTTGGGTGAATGAGAGATGGTGGGGGAGTTCCAGCCACCCTAATTGTTTCAGTGACTTACAGTGGTGGGATGAGAATTTGGCCTTGGTGGCAAATTTTGCTATTCTGTTGTAACACATAGTAAGTTTGGATTTTGTAGAATTTCGGATATTAGTGAGGACAGGGGCACCATAAAGGAGAGAGCGTAATAAAAAGGTAGTTGCAAAGGTTTGTCTAGTAGAGAGGCTAAGAAAGTGTTGGTGGCTGTAGAGCAAAGCAAGCTTCTTATGTACTTTTTTATGTTATAGTTTATGTGTAGGTCAAAGTTAAGGTTTTCATCTATAATAATGCCCAGTAATTTACTGTGTGGGACAACTTCTATAGTGTTATTGTCTTAGGCTTGTATAGTGAAGAGTTTTTATCAAATTGAGTGGTTTTCCTAGCAGAAAAATTACTAGTTTAGTTTTTTTGGATTTAGGGCAAGATGATTGTTAAGCATCCAAGATTCAGTAGATGTGAGGGTATTCTGGGTAATTGTCTGGAGTTCAGAGCTGGAATTTGCAGTGCATATTATTGTAGAGTCATCAGCATACTGGATTACTGAGCATTGTAGGAGAGTGGTGTGAAAGCTGTTAATAAAGATGCTAAATAAGAGAGGACCAAGTATGGAGCCTTGGGGTACCCCTATGGAAGTATTGAGGAAGGGAGAGTAAGACTGTTGCCATTTGGTGGATTGCTGACTATTGGAGAGATAGCTGTTGAACCATTGTAAGGTAGGGGTAGAAATGTGGAGGGTGGATAGTTTAGAGAGTAGGATAGTGTGGGAAATTGTATCAAAAGCTTTGGAGAGGTCAAGGAAAAGTGAAGCAATTATTTTACCAGAATCCCATGCCCTATTAACTGTATCAAGGAAGGATAGGGGGTGGTAGTGGTGCTGTGTCCTGGTCTGAAACCATGCTGAGTGACTGATAAAATTTTATTTTCATGCAGGTGGATGAAGAGTTGGGCATGGATGCATTTTTCCAGTATTTTAGAGAGGGGTGAGAGAATTGCTATGGGTCGAACGTTTGTGGTGTCTGTGTTGGTACAACCTTTGTGTAAGGGGAGAATGAATGCTTTTTTCCAGATGTCTTGGACAAGAGATTCTTTAATTGATCGGTTAATGAGTATGCTGATGGGATAAGCTATAGAGTTTGCTTCTAGCTGCAGGAAGTGTGGGGATAGATTGTCAGGGGCCTGAGTACAGGGTTTTAGCTTAAGTAAAAGTTTTTTTTTTATTGTGCTGGTGAGTATGGGGGAGAATTTTAGCTTAGGGTTAAGGGTAGACTTGTTTTCTGAAATGATTTGGTCACCAGCTGTTTTGGTGGTGGTGATGTTAACTGGAGGAAAGATGGCGGTTAGGTTAGCTATGGTGTCAATGAAGTAGGAATTGAAGACAGTAACAAGTTCAGTGGGAGTTTTTTGTGGGTCAGGGGATGGATTGCTTTAAGAGCCTGGGTGTAATAGTTGGCTGATGGAGGACCAGAATTTTTTGGGATTATTTTTATGTTGGCTTTGTAGGTGGAAGTAGTAGTCTTTTTTATCAGTGGTTATTAGACATTTTGCCTGATTATGGAGTTGCTTGTAATGTAGTAGAGTTGAGGGGTCTTTGTTTTTCTGCCATGATTTCCAGATTTTATCCCTTGTGGACATTACTTCTTTGGTGGATTTTGAGAGCCAGCATGCATGCTTATGTTTTATTCGTTTTTGGCGGGTGGGTGCTTACCTGTTTAGAATGCCTAGAAATGTTGAGTTAAAGAATTCAACAGCCTCATTAAGTGGTAAGGATTTGAGGGATTTCCAGTTTACTTTAGCTAAAGTTTCATTAAATATGGATGATTGGAACATAGTAAAATTTCTGGGAGATTTGTATTGCTGTTGCCCTATGGTTGAAGTAGTTTTGCATATGATATATGCTGGGTGGTGGTCACTAATGGTATTAAGTAGTATGCCTGCACTGATGACATTGAAAGGGTGGGACACTAATATCCAGTCTATTGTGGAACTCCAGTTGTAATTTTTGTGAGGTCTAGTGATGTCTTCAATTAGTTGGGAGAAGTTGTAAAGATTTGTGTTTTTTGAGGGGTTGTTGTGACCTATATCTAGCCAATTGATATTTACATAATCTAGAATGATGGTTACATTATCTATATTTTGGGAAGTCTGGGCAAGTATGTTTTCTAATATTGGTATGTTGTTTCCTGGGGGAATATAAAGAGCAATTATGTAAATGTTTTATGGTTGTTAAGTTTTAATATAGAGATTAGTACTTTGGCTGGGGAGAAGTTGGGTGTTGGTTTTGAGTAGGGGATTAATGTGTAATTGCTAGGGAAAAGTATTGCTACTCCTCCTCCTCTCTTGTTGGGTCGATCGACTCTCAGCATTAAGTAGCTTGGGGGGAGAAATTCAGTGTCTTTTATACATGATCTCAACCAGGTTTCAGTAGCTGCTATAATATCTGGGATGTACTTAGAAATCCAGGCATGGAGTTAAGGTATCTTGTTTCTAAGGCTTTGGACATTTATGGTTGATAGCATAAGACATTTTCTAGGTTTGCTGGAGCTGAGGGAGGCTGGGCCTGGGTTGAGTTGTACATCACCACACTGGGAAATAGTCCTTTGACAAATTGTGTAGATTATACTTCTCAGTTTTTTTCCTAAAAATGGTGTAATTGCTGTTGGTGGTATGATAAAGGGAGTGTGTTTGGAGAAGTAGAAATTTCACTTTGCATATTACAGAGGTATTAGCTGTGAATAAGCTAGAGTGGATGTCTGAGTAACTTGATAATTGTGAGTTATATGTGCTGGTTGTACAGGTCGGTGCAGGAGGTATGTTGGGTGTCTGGAAAGTTGTGATTATTGTTAGGATAGAGAGTGTAAGTGAGAGAAGCACGATCAAAGTAATAGTTGTGATGGACATGATGGTGGTTTGGTGGTTGAGTGCAGTGTGATAAAGAATATGAGCAGGATAGAAGTAGTTTAGAGGATGGAGTACTATATGGGCTTATCTAGAAATGGGTGGGGATGGAGAGTACAATAATGAGGAGGTATGACAGGGGAATAATTAGGGGGGTTATGGGATAAGTGGAAGAGAAGTATGGGAGGGGTCAGGCTAGGTATAAGGTTGTTGTTATGGGGGGAATAATAGTTCCTTTTACCAACATCCCTCTTTGAGATTCACACTGAGAATGCAGTACTATGCAGACTGTAAAACAGTGAATTTGGTTTATTTTTCTTTCTGTGAGAAATTTCATATACAAGCGGCTACAATGACAACGCTTACATCTGCAGGCATGTCTTGAACACCACGTTATTCCTAGAGGACTTCGAGTTTTAAACATGCCCAGTTATGGGGATGTTTACCCTGAGTTACTGAGAAGGTGGCAACAACTGAATTTCAAATTCAGTGCAGAATATATTCAGCTTTTAATGGAGTTCTTTTTACCTATGGAGGAAGAACTAAAAGATGATATATTGTCAATGCAGAGCTTTATTTTTAAGTTTCCTGCAGAAGTCATCGATGACAAGATAGATTTATTGCAAGACAAACATTTGGTCTTATGAGAAAAGATTGCAGCAAACGTAAATCAAGAAGCTGCATAGAGACTTGAAAGATTTTCAAAATCAACATGTATTCTCTTGGCCAAGAGATTTAATTAGAACTGCCACTGTTACCTCTGATGGGCGTTTGCATCAATCAATTGCAGCCATAACAGGAAGTAATACTGTACCCATCACTTCAACAACACTAGTGTGCACTACACTAACTTCTTCTCCACAATCTGCATCTACTCTGGCGTATATTGCCAGTAACACTGATTCAATGGACCAAACTACAACTATGAATAAGTTATATCCTGGAGCCAGCACGAGTGGAATGAATTATTCCTCTGACCCTGTAGTGAGGCCACACTGTTACAGCAAGCCATAAAATCAGCTCTACAGATTTTATAGTGAACAAAGTGACCACAGGATTCTCTCTATCATCTCCTCTACCAATTCAGAACAGATCGAGGAGCCGGGGAAGAAAGGGACCTTTGCAGCATCAACCCAGTATGGAACGAATGCAACAAACAGTGAACAGGAGACATTATTGAATACAGGTTTGATCTTTAACATCTCTTACATTAACAGAGGAACACATTGTTTTGTTGATTAAGGGACTTTCTTATATTCCAGCCAAACGTGCTGATCATGCAGAGATGTTAAAAGATCTTCTATTACTAGGTAGGAATCTTACTTTAAAAACACTTTATAATGGAAACATTGTGAAGGAAAGAATGTGTTTTAAGAAACCAAGTACATACATACCGAATATACATCCAGTGGTACAGACTTTTATAAATGTATGCGAGAATGATTTTAGATATCTTTTTAAAGAAGGTACTAAAGCAAGTTTTTCTAATATGTCTAACCATGATTACTTGGCCTTAAATGAACTTAAAAATATGCACTCAATAGAAATAAGGCCAGCTGACAAAGGTGGAGGCATTGTGATTTTAGACAAAGACTTATACCTGCAACAGATGAGATTGCTTGTAAATGATGTCTATACCTAGCAACATATCTCAAAGGTAGTATTGAACAGCATTGTGGAGAAAATATCTTTTTTAATTTTTGATTTGTTAATGACTAATCTTATTGATGAAGAACTTTTTAAATATCTTAATGTTGCACATCAATTGATTCCGAGAATTTAAGGTCTACCTAAAATTCACAAGAAGAAATCTGCACCACCTATGAGGCCCATAGTGTCTGGTGCAGGTTGGTGTATGGAACCATTATCTATGTATATTGAGAATAGCCTGCATACACTCCTAGATCAATGTGAAGCAATTTTAAAGGATATGAAAACTTTTTTACAGAGACTACATAATCAGTTACGAGTAGATGATGATTATATTTTTGTCACACTTGATATTGAATCTCTTTTTACTGCTATTCCTAATGATTGGAGTGTCGAGACTATTAGAGATTTTCTTACATCCAGGAACTGTTTTTGTCATAATAAGGTTACACTCATATGTACATTGCTAGAGTTAGTCCTTGAGAATAATGTTTGTACTTTTGAAGAGGAATTCTTTTTACAGAAGGTTGGCATGGCTATGGGCACTGTGTGTGCCACTAGCTATGCCAACCTGGTGGTAGTACAATGGAAACTTACATCTATTTTATCAGAGTCCAATCAATATGGTCAGTACATTGTGTGGTACGTCCACTTAGTGGACGACTTTTTTTGCTATGGAAAGGAAATGAAAATGCTCTAGAGGATTTCATTCGATATTAACACACAACCACTAACTTCTTAAAATTTACTTATCATTATTCTAAACATGAAATAGAGTTTTTAGATGTTACACTAAAGAAATCTGAACTCATGCAAATATCCAGTAGCATTTATGTAAAACCTACCAAGAGGAATGCCCTTTTGCATAAAAGAAGTATGCACCCGCAACATATTCCACGCAATGTACTTAAAGGGCAGACATATAGAACTTTTAAGGCTACATAGTAATGACAGAGATGCGCATACAGCCCTATCACAATTAAAATTAAATTTTTTAATGAGAGAGATTACTCAGAAAAATAAATAGTAAAAGCTATAGAAGCTTGGTTTCATAGGGCTGATAGGTGTAAACCATACGTTGACTATACAGCTGAAGAATCAAACACTAGCCACGATAGAATGGTTAACAATGACAATTTTAGAGTTACTTTTCAATATTCTAGTGATATCAATGATTTTTGTGACATTATAAAGAATAACTGGAGGCTTCTACAAGATGCGCCAGAATTAATTAGTATAGTTGGTACAACACCATTCTTCTCTTTTAGAAATAATAAATCCATAAAACAACACTTATGCCATAAGAAGAGTGTAAACAAAAACCTGTATGAATCTACTAGGATAGGAACATTTCCATGTAGAAATTGTACAGCATGCAAATATTTATATACTAGTTCCTTTTACCAACATCCCTCTTTGAGATTCACACTGAGAATGCAGTACTATGCAGACTGTAAAACAGTCAGTTTAGTTTATTTTTCTTTCTGTGAGAAATGTCATGCCTACTATGTAGGAAAAACAAATAGCTTAAAGACAGAGTGCTTGAGCACATCAGGGATGTGAAGAACAAGAAAGAAAATAATGCATTAACAGTACATGTACTACAAAATGATTCTACACATAGTTTTAGATTTTTTGTTTTACAAGTATTAGATGTAGATATTAGAGACGGGACCTGGACTATCGCACAGAAGCAGCAGAACAGAAATGGATTCTTCTGCTAAATGCTGAAAGATCTCCAGGTCTTAACAGTACTTCTACATTAAAACCTTTTCTGAAGGCACACCCTCTTAGGCATAAATAAAAAAATGCTGTTTTTATAAAGAAGGATTTTTATATAGTTTTTATATAGTTTTTGCACAGTTCTTAAATGTTTTTAAAATGTATATAAATGCTTTTGAGTATGTGTTTTATATCATATGTTATGTACTATATATGCACACATTTTTAAATAGTTTGTTAACTTTAATTGATGTGATTAAGTCAGCTGACTTTGTAGAGGATTATTTAGGATGTGCACTGTCTTTAAATGTTGTCTGACGAAGCGACTGGATGTCGTGAAAGTGCTTACTTTGTGTGTATTTTTGTTTTTTATTGAATAAACAGTTTGCAGTAAGTTTCTAGCCTGCAGGCTTAGTGCAGTATTTTTTATTTATTTGGCTTTTGTTTTCCTGCACTACTCTGTACCCTGGCTTCATTCGATTTGTTCTTATTTCTTCCAGAGAACTGACAGAATGAGTTTCTATTGGGAGTTGTGCTTCTATAGTTCTGTTGTTTACTTGTTTTTCTGTAGTCGTATTGCAATATTATTTTATTTAAAAATGTTTTGAGTTTTAGTAAGTTGTAGTTTAGGGCAGAACACAAATTGTGTGTTTATTTGAATATTTGTTGAACTGTGGGAGAAGCTGGAAATTTGTCTTTGAATTTTAACTGTTGCGGTTTTATTTTATGTAATAATTTAATTGCTTGAAAGTTGTATTTTAAGACAGAAAGCAAACAACATGTTTATTTCTGTGAGTCCCATTGGTAATAAACAGCTTGTAAACTGTTGGAAAAGATGAATACCAGTTTTTGTACTTGTATAGCCCATCTGCAGTTGTATTAGATGTAAAGAGTTTTTGTTGGGATTTGAAAAGTTCATTCTAGATGAGGGAAAAGTGTGCTTTTACTTTCATTCTATGAGGCCCATGGAGAATCAACTGCTTGTTCTTTTTAGGACAACCTGGAAAAGTATTTTTTTTAAGGTGACAAGAAACAGTAGATCAAGGCTCACTTGATGAAACTGTCAAACCAAATTGCATTACAAGAAGATCTATTTTTATTTTACCCACTCACACAGTTCTTCCTATGTTAAAGCAACCATTATAGCGTTTGAGCTTTAAGGCATATAATAAAGGCCTTCCACTTAGACTACATTCCTGTTACCATCCAATTCATATCTTTCATCTATTTGTTGCAGACTACAGTTCCCACAACACTAACCATTACATAACTTAACTTTTAAGATCTCCAGCATGTAGCCATAGTTGAAACAGAGACAGGTGTGATTTGTAATTATTTATAAACAAGTAATCTCCGTGGTATCCCCAAAGTCTCAAGCAACCCACTAAACAAGTATAGTGGGTCCAAAAAACAAAACAGTGTAAGAAGCTTCTCTGTGTGGAAGATTTTCAATCCATATATATCTAGTTAATCACTGCATATTAATCAGATCAGATAATGGTAATAGAAGTAGTGAACTTAAACTTGCCCTAAGTCAAAAAAATAATAAAAAATATATAATTTGAAATATTATACAGAATTACTAAGTATTCAAAAGTAATCCTAGCAGAGTAGGCAGTCGGTTTCCAGTTGAAAATCCTTTATACACAGACAAGTGATCTAAGTAAAACAAAAATAACAGAGTAATAATTTCCTCACAAGATTTCTAACTATATATATACATTTTATCAGGCAAGGGAGTGGCTTACAGTGCTGTAAAACAAAATGTCATTGGTATACATGTTAAATTCACATCCCTTCCCCCATCCGTGTGACATTTGAGCTGGTTCTGCCTTACTTAGTAGCTGTCATAATAATATAACCCTTATGCACTTTAAATACAATTAATAATGTGGTACCCCTTATGTAATGAGATTACTAAGTCTGTGATTGTATCCAAGACAATATACTGCATGGCTAGAAATATATAAAAACCTTAGATCATATGGCAATCTAAAAATATATATAAATATATACATATGGACTTTACATGCAAAAAAAAACATTTTAAAAATCATACCCCCGGATTTAATAACCGGGAAAAGCCGAAAAGACAAACAACAACAACAACCCCCGGATTTAATAAACTCCATGTAGGAATAGTGTAATTCCTACATGGAGTGTATGTTGGCTGAGTCTGCAGCTCCCCCTTGGCAGCCTGCCTTGCATATTAATGAAGGCACTTTACTGAGGGAGAGCCATGTACACAGTTACTGAATCAGTGCTAAGGTGTGTGTTATAGTGCTTGCTGATGTGTAACACACCCCCTGTACTGTGAAAGTGCCATATAGGACTTAAAGATTAAAGAAAGTGTCCTCAGACACTTATGAATATTTTTGTTTATTTATGTCACACAGGGGGTGTGTTACAGTGTCCATAACGCACCCTCTGTACAGTCATAGTACTGTACGGCACAGAAATTAAATATCCCAGTGTGATTTATCCTTTTATGTTTATTTCTTGTTTTGCTATTTTATTTTTTTTTTCAAGTTTAAGCATAGGTGAGCATGTTTGTGCAGCACGGCGCTATGCTCAGTAGTGCTTAAACGTAACCAAAAGCTATATAGAAATGTATAGCTGAACACCTCAGAGCTGAGTTAGCTGAATGGTTAGAGTCACAGCTTTGTGTGCAGTAGGTGCATGGTTCGAATACCTAAGACAGGCCCTTCAGCTTTTACATCTGAAAGCATTTCTGTTTCTATTCTTTTTTATTGCCCTAGTTATTGATATTACTCAATCGGGTTAGTGCAGCTGGTCCAGAATCCCAATGTTTGTGGATATAGGAGGTGAAAATCCCAAATTAAACACGTGTCCAATACAGTTCAGTCACACACTAAGGTACTGTAATTAAAGTAAAATACAAACACATAATAGAGTATCAATAATGAGTAATTAATGTCAATATATGTTTATGGGTCTATATTATATTAGAGAAAATCCTGTTAAGCAAATATGAAAACACCAACATGTATTGTGCGAACCACAAATATGCCAAACGCACTAAACCGCAAAATTCAAAAAGTCGAATCCCCATAGTCGGCCAACTCCACCTCCCACTACATACTGCCTAACCAAGCAAAATAAATAAACCACATACATCAACTAACCAAAGCCCTACTTCTAACCCTAAAGTAAAGCACCAAAACCCTACTTCTAACCCTACACTAAACCTTACATACATTACTATCTATGCAATTACCTTAACCTGCACCCTAACTCTAAGGTCCGTAACTATCGCACACTTACCCTACAGAGATAAACCGTGAAATTCAAAAAGTCGAATCCCCATAGTCAGCCAACTCCACCTCCCACTACATACTGCCTACTCAAACAAAATAAATAAACCACATATATAAACTAACCAAAACCCTACTTTTAACCCTAAAGTAAAGCACCAAAACCCTACTTCTAACCCTACACTAAACCTTACATACATTACTATCTATGCACTTACCTTAACCCGCACCATAACCCTAAGGTCCGTAACTATCGCACACTTACCTTACGGAGCTATACCGCAGATGGGCCAACCATGACACTTCGACATTTCGAATTTTGCAGTTTTGGACATTCTGCGTTTCCGTGGTTCACATAATATGTGTCGCTCTTTTCGTATTCGCGTAAAAGGACTTTCAAGCATCTGAATGGAACCCATATTTATGTTATCATGCAGAAGCCTTGTTTGCCCTTAGCTAAATCTTTCTAAGCACTGCTAAGACAAGCTAAGCAATGCTTAAACAGGAACTGTCTGAGCAAAACTCAGCAACACTTAGTTCCAGATAGCCGGTTTGAGCATTGCTAAACAGTCCCATTCTAACCAGTCCTCAGCTCAGCTAAGCAGATTTTCACACTGCTAAGCACGCCTAACCATTTGCCACTTTAAGCTCTTCAACCAACGCATACTGCTGCACCCCAATAAAACTAAACTTCTACTCTTCACCCCCACTAATAGATCTGCCCCAGTTTCATTCTCTGTCACGTTTAACAATGGTACCACTATCTCCCCAGATACCCATACTAAGCTTCTAGGGGTTATTATACACAATAATCTTAAATTTGACCTACAGATTAACAAAACCATACAGACCATCAATAAGAAGCTTGGCTCTCTGTATAGAAACAAATCTTTTTTAACCCCACTGGCTAGAGCTGCAATCACCCGGTCACACCGACTCTCTACTCTTATATATGCCTCTCTCAAATCTTAACAAAACTGAACTGAGTAGGCTCTCCCATAGCTACAACCATATTGTCAGATTAACCACTGGCTCCACATATAGACCCCATCACTACCAGAACCTGAAACAACTAGAGTGGCTAGAACTGCCCAGCTTAATTCAATTCAATCAACTCTTAATAGCACACAAAATTCTATACCACCCTGAGGTTACCCCCTCACTTACTCATAGGTTCATAGGTTGGTACTAGGCTATCGGCGCTAGGGCCTACACAAGCCTAGCCATAACAATTCCCTGGCTATTTTGTTCCACACTATTTGCTTCCCTGTACACCTGTCTAGCAGGGCGACTGATGTGATCCCCGGGAATAAATATTATAAAGCCATACAGCGACTTGAGGTCCCTACGATCAGCCAACAAACTACTGGTCCAAACATCTGGTGAATCCCTGTTTAACAACTTTGTTGGCAAAACCTGGAATTCATTGCCAAATTATATAACCCTTCAATCTTCCGTAAGTCTCTTAAAAAAAAGCCTCAAAGAGTATTTCAAAGTGAACTGGCTTTGTCCATGTACCGACCCTGATTAAGTTATAAAATGAAATCGTATCTGTACATTATCTTAACATTTAATTACTCAACTATGTTCTGTTCCAATCTGATGACTTTTTTGCTTTTAATGTGTCAGACCATTAGCCTTGTGAGTCCCTATTGGGAACATTACTAAACCATTGTACATAACTCCTTGTCTTATATTTTCTATGAATCTAACGTGTTGTGTAATCTTTGTAATATTGTCTATTGGAGCTTCTCTTCCCAGACCTCTGCTGAAAATGGACATATATCCAGTTGGACTATCCCGGTAAACAAATGTAAAATAAATAAATAAAATAAATAAACATTTGACAGGATTAGGTCACACTTACTATGTCACAGGGGTTGGAAGGAGGCTCAACTATTGTCTGGTGAAGAGGGAGATTTTATTCAATTTTCCTAAACCAGGACTCATCCTGCTGCTCTATCTGATCATGCTATTATCTTGTTCAGATATGCCCCTAAAGCCTTCCTTGCTCTACCTTTTATCTGGAAGTTTTATCCATTAAGGCAGAAATGTAAAAAGACAAAGGAAATTATGGCACAGCGCATTTTGGATTACTGGAGATAATACCCTCAACAGGGTACAGAGGTATTCGCCACCTGGGAGGTGTTCAAGTTAAAATGTAGGATGTTTGTAAAACAAGCTCAGGGGGGGACATAAAAAGCTAGTGAATGTCAGATTAGGCACCATATTTTATGATCTAAGGTCAGCTGAAACCAGATTTGAACAGAGAAAATGCTCTAATAAAAGTTTATTAGAGCAAATCAGGAGACTGAAGCAGGAGATGAAACAGCTGCAACATATTCACATAAATAAAATGTTTTGATTGCAGGAAAATCCATTTGGTGGTATAGATGAATTGAGGCAAGTTTTTTTATGCACTAAGGATATTTGGAACAGTAATTCAGCCTCAGTCAAATTTTGGGCCCAGATTTCAGTTGAATTTCTTACTATGCAAGTCCATTGGTGGCAGTTTTTCCAACACAGGGATATTTGACACTTTACAGTCTAAAGGCACTGGGGATCCATAGAACCTTCCTTTAACATGCATTCCAAGCTAAATGAGGTCACCATTGGCACTACTCAGCTGACACCCTACAAATTGAAGTTACATTTCTTTCTACTCTGAGATATTAGATTATAGTCCACAGTTAATAATGCAGCATTCAGATGGATGGATCAATATGTTTTGATCACAAGCTCACACAATTTGAGTGACTATGCTGTTTTATGACTGCACAGGATACTAGATGGCCACTATTTGTTCTAGATTTATTTTATTAAAGAACTTTATAAATGGCACCATTCACCTGTATTGTTACAGAAATGGGGGCAATCAACTAATGCTGTATGCTGGCACTGTCGCAACCAAAGTAGTTCCAGCTTACTTTTGTGGTATTCCCTACAGTATGGAAGCTATGGGAAAAATGGGATAAGACACAGGTTGGGAATAGCCCGAGCACTTTGTCCTCTCTTATCTGACATTTTGGATATCAAAATCTTTTTTTTTTTTTTTTTTTTTTTTTTTGGTATACTTCCAGATGTCGTTTAGTTGCATAAAACTGATTACTTTTGGTTTCAAACTGTAATATCTACATGTTAGTCTTTTTTGACATGTATACTGGAAAACTATAATTATAACATATTTCAAAGAATTACATAAATTTCACTATATGCTAATTAAATGCTCCCATCAAGCCATTGACATGAAAAACTGGTCAGAATACTGGAGCATTTTTTGTGTATAAAGTTCAACAAACTAGTTTTTCATTTCTATTGTTCTACACTGAGTATTGAGTTCATATGCAATGTGTTCTGTTATAGCAATTTTGAGATATCAGTATGTTGCATTCATTATCAAGAAGTGATGTGTGGATTTGGAGTTGTATTCGAGGTTTTATACTAATAAATGTATTTTAAAACATAAGAGTGCTGACAACATATTAAGATAGAAAAAAGAAAAATAAGTTATTATTCTGGAAGGGAGATAATCAAACTGAGAGATCTATATTCACCTGAGAATTCAATAGCAGAGAAAGACATTATTGGCATTAGTAACTTCCCTCCTCACCTATATCCTGAAGATATCCTCAGGAAAAATTAACATAAATCTAGTTCATTTGCACCAGAACCTTTATTGAACAACTCTACAACTGCTAAACAAAAGAAAACATAGTAATCGTGTATGGCCTCCTGATGACAATGCAGATCTGCTTGATATAACATCTGAAGAAAGCATAAAAGTCAGACATTAAGAGGCAATTCTTTCCCACCAGACAATTTGCTTGTGAAAGAAAAGAATACATTTGCACATGAAGACCAGCAGAAGGGCCCACTGAAATTGTTTTCTTCGGACCGCAGTCAAATGAATGGCAAACCTGTTATATAAAACATCTTTGATATTGAGAAAGGTCTTGGATGAGAAGCCTGCATCTTCTAAAATTCCTAGTGACAGTGATGGAAAAAATGCCTTAGACACATCTGTGTACCAAAAGCAATTAATTTAACATGTGCTTTCCAAACTTTGACAGTGACTCAATGGGGGTTATATGTTCAGTGGACTCCCAGATAAAACAAGTAGTATGGCCTTTTCTTAAGTAAGTAATAACCAGATATTAGGTGTATCTGCCTGGGTTAAAAGTCTTGGACATAATTAATTTACTTACAAAACTTGCTACAAATGCAGGAACATGTAATCATTTGATAATACATGCAGGAGTGAATGATGTTATGTACCTGTCATTAAATCACATAACGAATTAAGTGCTCAGCGTAATAAAATTCTTTGATCACAACTTGATACGATTTCTGATCAGTGAAATAATACCTTCCTCAGGCATTATGGGTTATAAATTCACCAAAATCAGTCACTTTAATAATGGACTTTCATTTAGTGCAATTTACAACAAAAATCTGAGATGCTCTGGCAGCACAATGTATACATAAATATTCAAGGTGGAAAGTATGTATCCAATATAGTAAAAGAAAATATAGCCACCTTAAAAAATGCATGCAGAGAGGTTGCATGCTTTCACAGCTTGGAAATGTTTACCCTCTGAATATGTAGTATGCAAATGCACATAACCTGTGTAGGAAAGGAAATGAACTGGAAATAATAAATCTGGAGAATTACTATAAAAGTCACCAGTCATGCAGAAGCCTGTGTATGAAATATGTAATTCTACAAGCCTGACTGAAATTATACAGTAATATTGTTACTCAGTTAAGTATTTTTTTCAACATGTTTCTGAGTGAAGGTATCCCACAATCCTGACGTAAGTGGAATGAGTCATGGTATGCTTATGCAAATTTTTACACTAATTTTTGAGCAAAAGTACCTATTTTTCAATATCATTCGCCCAGATTTTTGATGTCTGCAGGTTGAGAGGTATGATATGTTCATATAATTGTACAAGGCTATCAGACATACTCAAATCTATTATTTACCCACTGCTTAGTTATAATGCACCTTTCTGCACCTATCACATAAATGATGTAAACATTTTAGACAAACATCACTAAAAATATTTCTTAAATATGGGAATTGTATTAGTGAGAACAGTTGGCTAAACAATCTATGCAGTATCAACTATTACTCCATAAGGGTAAAATTATACATTGCTTTTTAAGAATAATCTAACAAGCCCCAGGATTCATTAATCCTCCATGTAAGACTAGATTAGTCTTAAATGGAAGAGCCAGTCTAAAAGTAAGACAACAGCGCGCCATGCATATTAATGAGGGCACTCTGCCTCAACTCTAAGGCTAACACAAAGCGTGCATGAGTGCAGGGGGCATGTTGGACTGCCGAGCAGTCCAAAAATCCACGCCCCCTGCAAGTCTCACACTTGGGAAATGTCTACTTACATGAGTGAGTCCGCTCAAATGTGTACATACCCAACACTACACTCGCCCACGTTCTAAACCCCTGTACAATTATAAAATGTAAAAATTTTGTTTTTATTATTGCCGATATAGCTGCCCGTATTTGCATGTGTTTATGTGGGTTTGCCCATTGCTTAACTACAGTTAGCAGTTTAGACACCGAAGAGGATAATAAGAAACGTATATGCAAATTAAGCAAAATAGTGATTGTGTAGTGGCAGAGCCTTCGCATAAATAGGAGGCACTCCTGGTTCGATTCCCACCACTCCCCCTTCTATTTTCTGTCGGAAATCTGTATATAAAAATAATTCCTGACATTTATTATTTATTTTTTTGTGAAAAGCATTGAAATGGCCTATGTATGTATATATATATATATATATATATATATATATATATATATATATATATATATATATATATATATATATATATATATATATATATATATAAAGGTGAAATGGTTATGCATATTGATGGATACATAAGTAACGTGTCTTAAGCAATGTGAAGCACTGCTAAGCAAAGTTCACCAGTATTTAGCATATTTAAATGTAATTGCTTGCAGCTGAGCACTGCGTTAACTAGCGCAATGGCTTTGCGTGTAGCTGCGCATCACGCCAACTAGTGTAAACAGAACATGTTTGTGCAGAGTTGCGCTCCGCGCTAACCAGCAAATCATCGGGCAAAGTCGAGCAACATAGAGCAACGTCAGGCAAAGTTGAGCAGTCGGCTAAACACAGCTACACCTCCTAGCCGGGCTGGCCAGTAGTAAAATAAAAAGCAATGCCAGGGCTCAAACCCGGGATACTGTGCACCATAATCACAGTAATGAACCACTAAGCCATGACAGCATTTCACAACCGTGCACTTTCAACACACACATACATATCAATGGAAGTTTACCCATTGCTAAGCAGGTGTGCCTACAGCTGAATTTTTCAAAACTGACCAATCACAAATAAGTGTGGTAAATGAGGCATATTTAAGCTCCATTGGTGGGAATAATTGCCATAACTGGTTGTAGCTCCCATCTGCAGGCAGCATGGCCAGTGCTGAAGAGGGCTCTCGATTTCGAGTGCAACATTGGGGTATTGAAGAGTCAAAGGTAATGGTTTGGCTACTTGTCCATAATCATGAGGATAGACTCCTGCGGGGCCAGTACCAGGGCACCCAATACAAAGCGGAAGCCTGGAACTGTCAAGCTCATGAACTTGCCCAGTATGACTTTTCAGTATGTTATTGACTGACATTTGCTTCATTTATTTAAGTGTGTGAGCATGCCCAGTATGACCTTTCAATATGTTGCTGACTGAAATTTGCTAAATTTGTTTAAGTGTGCGAGCAGGCTCAGTATGGACATATATACTATATGTGTGTGTGTGAAAAATCAAGTTGGTTTTTACTTCAGGGCTCATCTTTGCGTTGTACATCGTCAGGAAGCACGCTGTGCCTGCAGGGCTTCCATGAGTCACTTTCCATAGACTTATCAACATTTCTACATACAGGGGGGACAGCTATTATTTGTACATTTCCACCCGGGGGGCACACCTGATTGTAACTGTGGGTGTATATAGGATGAGGGGTTCACCTGAAACTTATACACATTTGCTAGGCCTGCACTGCTATGTCAGGTACTCCATTTCAGTCTGTAGTGTTGCCTATCATTCTGACTTGAGGCATACTACTGTACTACAGATCTTAGCTTCCAATTTCATGTATATTAGTTTGTGACTTCATAGCCTACCCAACCCACATCACACTGCCTGGCCTGCTGTTATCTGTCTGCATAGGCCTGTGGGGAAGTTACTCATATGCCTCTTCAGAGGGCATGATACAGCATTTGTTTGTGTTTGTGTTAGTCTACAATTGTACTGCTGTGTCTGTGCCAGTGACACGCTGTCATGGCTTAGTGGTTCAGTACTGTGACTATAGTGCACAGTATCCTGAGTTCGAGCCCTATACACTGCTTTTTATTTTCCTGCTGGACAGACCAGACTGCTTAAGGAACAGTAAAGCAGGCGTGAGAGTGTTTACCTGACTTTGCTCAACTTTGCGCAATCTTGCCCGACTTTGCCCAACATTGCCCAACATTGCTCAACGTTGCCCGATGTTGCACTAGTTAGTGTGATGCACAGCTCTGAGCAATTGTATTTAAATATGCTAAATAGTGGTAAAATGTGCTTAGCACTGCTTTATATTGCTGAAAATAGGGCAATCATGCCTCAGGTGGTGCTGTAGGGCTGCCTATGTCAGATGCACATAGTACACTCCTTATACATGTTTGAAAACAGGTAGTGTCAAGTTAGGCATTCCTTTTATTGTATGTGCGAGTCAGAGAGAGGTGCCATTTCCAGGGTTCCTACTGAGTCCGTATATGTGCTATGCGTTGCCTCTTTGCCAAGGCCAAGGCATACTGGGCACGCCTCCTTCTGCCTACTGGGGCAGGCTCAGGTTGTTCCTCCAAGTCACGCTGTGCCTGTGCAGGCCTTGGCAATGGTGGGGGGCTGTTTGGCCCTGCCCCATGATGTTCTTGCTGCAGCTGTTTTCACAGGATCATATTGTGTAGCATGGCACATACCATGACAATTTGGGTATATGTAGTTGGTGCTGCAAGGCTCCACCAGATGTGTCCAGGCACCGGAACCGTGACTTGAGCATCCCAAACACATGCTCAATAATGTTTCTTGTTTGTGCGTGTGCCTTATTATGGAGTTCTTGTTCAGGTGTGTGTGCATTTCTGATGGGTGTCATCAGCCACGGCTCCAGTGCGTATCCAGCATCCCCCACTAGGTGACCGTCAGGGATGTCCCCATTGGCAAATCTCTGGTACAGTTGCATCAGATGCCATATGTGGGAATCGTGATAGCTTCCAGGGCAGCCAGCACACACATTCATTATTATGCCCTGGGCATTGCACACGACCTGGCAGTTGATGGAGGGGAAGCCCTTGCAGTTGATGTAGACCCTGCCCCACTCACCGGGTGGTGCTTTGATGTGTATGTGCGTGCAGTCTATTGCACCCACTACCTCAGGGTATTCTGCTATTTGGTGGAAAAGATGCATATTTCTGGCCAATGCCTCATGGGAATTGGGGAAATATAGGTGGTCACCGACATGTACTGACATGGCATTCAGGAACTGGTGCAGTACCCTGGATGCTGATGCCTGCGAAACCCCCATCATATCACCAGTTGGTCTCTGGAAGGTACCTGTAGCTAGTATTCGCAGGCCAACACATACCTTGATATCCACTGGGATGGGTTACCCTCTGTTGGTTCTGTGTGTGAGGCCTGGCCGGCATAGCTCAATAATTTGCTGCAAGAGGTCTTTGTCCACTCTATAGCGCTCCACTATCTCCAGCTCATGTAGCCCCTGGTAAGTTACCCTGGGTCTGGACACTCTTCTCCGTCTCCTCACTGTGGATTGCTCAGCAGCATTCACAACATCACCACCCTCAGCATCTTGCACATGTTGGTTTATGAGAGCAATAGCAGCCCCTAACATTTTGTCTGACTTAAGCTTTTTAAGTTTTCACTCTTTGTATACTGCAGTGTTGTAGAGTTCTTGGGAAAAAAAAACAGGGTAGACTGCTGTTTGCAAAGTTTAAAGTGCTGGGCTGGGCTAGTCTACTGCTTGTGTAATTGGCTGATTCTGATATATTTCACCTGGCACCTCTGCTAGTTCTCCTTGGTTAACTCACTACTACTTCTTTTCCTTCCTTTTCCCTTTTTGTTTCTGCCCAGGGCAGTGCCACGCAAACAAGCGCAAACACGCGCACACGGGTGCACACGCGTGCAAACACTGTGTGCCCATTTGCAAGAAATTTCAGATATATCCCCAGCGTACGCCTTTGGTTTCTTGTTTTCAGCTAGGACAACTGTAGACACGCCTCTTGCAATACTGAGCAACTCAGGGCAAACACAAGCCACTGTGCTCCAATAAGCTTACAGTCTTTCAGACATACCCCCTCATGATGTCACCTATCTTCTACTCTACTACTCCCCTACTCCTACACTTACACTCTAGGGACATGGCTTACATGCCAGGGAAAATTGGGATTCACTGTCCTTATCCTCATTTGCATAGGATTGCATACTAATTTATTTTATATTTTATTTTACATTTGTTAACCGGGCTAGTCTGGCTGGATACATGTCCATTTTCAGCAGAGGCCCGAGGAGAAAAGCTCCACTATCAGACTAAGACAATACATTTGGAATACTTTACTAAATAAATCAATTTTTTAAAAACAAAAAAACAAAAATGTACAGAGACAAAATACAGTTTGCCTGGACTAATTTAAGTAGGTAACAAACAGAGTTCACATTATGTGGCTGAGGAGTTAAGCTCAGGCACAAAAATACAAAGTTGAGTTAAAGGATATCTGTAGTCAAGCTAAATAATTTAATCATCGGTCAGTAGGCTAGAAGACAGATGTGGTAGTTAGCAGAGGGAAAGAAACTGATGGTAACAAGTGATAAAAGAGCAAGTTAGAAGGTAAACAGGTAGATTGGTAGTAAAGCTAAGGGAAAAAGGGGAAAAAAGATAGATAGAAATTGTGGATAGAATATGGTTACGTAGGGTAAAACTAATGCTTGGTTACATCTCTCACACTGAGCTTCCCCACTTAGCAACCACTACTCAGTGGCCATGTTATTTTCAGCCTGCCATTCACCTGCATGGCAGAACAAGCTTTTAAGTGAAAATGCCCATTTTTGGCTATTTTTCAATTTTTTTAATTTTATTTAAAGCTCCGCACGTTTGCGCGGTGCTGCGCTATGCTTAAACATCGGAGATCAGGGAAAAAATGGATTTTAAGGATTTACAACATTTACAAATGCCAATGGCCTTATATTTGGTCATTGGCATGCTTCCTCAACTAGATGCATCCTTTATTTGGAGCTGTCATAGCTCCGTTTAGCTATTTGCAGAATGGTACTCCGTTACCAACGGAGTACATTTCTGCAAATAACACTACTCTTACACGGACAGGTTAGTGTTTACTGGATCGCAAATTTACCTCATTTGAATAGCTTTCAGCAGCAAATGAGGTAATTTGCATACCATAACACTGTCCGTGCAAGAGTAGCTTTAAAAGCTCTCATGCATGCCCCTGCTGGCTGTTGCTGGATCGCCCAGCAGACATATTGGCTGTCTGCCGTCTTACACTAATCTTAGACTCCATGCAAGCCTTCGGAAATCCAGCCCAAGGTTTACACTCAGTCTGGAATTATTAAGTAATAGAAACAAAAACAAAAACATGTTGTCCCATACATGGAGTACCAGTCAATAATACAGCATTCTGATGACGTCTTTTTAATTTGAATGAAATACTCATTTTAATGAAGTACTTATTGTTTTTGTTTTATTTCTTGGTTATTGGTTTATGAGCCTAGCCCAGCATTTGTTTATTGTTTTATTTCTGGACCTTCACAGAGGAAGCCATGGCTGCCAAAGAAGACGAATTGTCAATGCATGCAGCCTACTCAGATCTTGTCAGAACATTCATCATTGTCCAACACATAAGAATCACAAATAAAGGATTCATAGATTGTTAAAAGACTAACCCCTGGGGGAGGTATTTCTAAGCCTAGCCAAGTTTTCCTGAAAGAATAATGATGCCCTGTATGCAAAAAATGTCCATTGTTTTACATAGATAATTACTAAGCTATTGACCCCAGAGGGCTTTTCTAAGCCAATACATGCTTCCCAAAGGTGAGAATCAAACCTGGCATCTTGCGTCTGTAAGGTAAACATCTGGAACGTTATACCAATTCCCCAAACCTCAGCTCAGAAGTGATATTTTTGGCCTAGTGGATAGCTATGACAAAGGTCTGACAGAATTATTGGAGTAGAGGGCTCAAAGGGAACTGGAACAAGCATGACATGTTTGAGTCTTAGGAGGTACAGCCAGCTATAATGCAGGAAATGGTCAGAAGGGGACACCACTGAGCCAGGCTTTACCGTACAGAGATGACAGATTGCAGTCCTGGGGTAAGATGCAATCAACCAGGGCACAGAGAACAAGAACAGTTTTCAGTCCTTTTGAGGCGGGGTAGGCAGCCATGGCACAGGGAGTAAGCAGGCTGAGGTTGAGTCCTGCTTTATGAATTGTCTTCACAATGATGTATTTCCACACAGACATCAAGTTATAGTAATAAGGATGCTTGCCTGCAGAACAATGGGCACAAATTCTTCTGCTGACACCAGCAAAAAGGACAGTACTCATGGCTCACATGTCTACAACTGCTAAACTATGGCACTATGACAGAGCTATTATCTAAAAGCAGTACACAATAGCTGATACACTAAAAGAGCTTTAGACACTGTATGTTGGCAGACAGTGGCTTACATGGCAGTTTTGCATAGTCATAGCAATCCAAGTTTGTACCCACAGCTGTACCTGAGACACCATTGAACCAAAATAATACTGGTACCCAGAAAAGATCATCAATCCTGAGACTGAGGTGCTACCTAAGGATCTATACACATGGCAGGAGAAGGCTGCCGAAGGTTAAAGCAGAAAGTTAAAGCAGACAAGGTCTTCTAGGATCAGGTGTGGCAGCAACAGGTAAGGGACACTGACATAGTGGGTGGTCACAATCAGGTATAAATGGACATGAATTGCAGGGTAATTGACTTGGTTTTCCATGCCAAGACCATGGCTGGGGTATACTCAGAGGCAGGGTAAATAACAAGAGGTGTGATATCAGTATGGAGGCAGCTCACAAATGATGAGTTCTCGTTATCCCTCAGGCACAGAACAAAACAATACCTGATAATGCATCGAATGTTAGAGATGAGCAGGTCAGGACTGCCCAAGTGTATGTTGGGGGATGCCCCAGCTGAGTAGTGGTGCAATCCATTCCTATAGGACCTCGCCTATCATCATACCTGTCTCTTTTTTCTCACATATGACATCTGCATTTATGTCACTGAGGCACATTGGGTTTGTAAATGGGATCTGCGATACACGGTAAGACTGCCTGCCTGTCTGACCAGTGGAGGGGTTGCACCAGGTAAACAGAAATGTCAGTCCTATGTGACATTTTAGCACCTTTTCACAGTTTACTTAGACATTCCATTCTGCATTTCTGTCTCCCTGGAACACTGGACCCTCACGGAGCATAACATGCATTAGAAGTATGTACTCATAGGCTATGTATATACTTGACATGAGACACTTTGTTTAAAGTACAACATTGGCAGTCATGCATGCACTAGCTTATGCACTGATATGTTAACTTTATGCATTCAAGCATTTAATTGGGAGGGGATCTGGCATTGCAAGTCAGCACTTGCTTAATGTTAACATGTCTCTGCAGGTTGGTGATGACAGCATTGTGCACTGCAGACAGTGTGGAGAAACAGTGGCACCATCAACAACTCTAGCACTTCCCTCTCCTACAGCTGAGGGGATGCTGGAGTCCCAAGACATACCTTCAGCATCATCTTTTTTAGCACAGAATGTGCATCTCCTCAGACTCCTAGGATACAGTCATCAGTAAACAGCCTGCATCAAATGGCTGCCAACCACAGAAGTGCACCCACATGTGGCTGGTGAGATGTGCATTGCTGGCTGCTGGTGCTCTGAAGCCTGATATTTCCATGATGGCAGCATTAATCTTGTCATCAATCAGTATGCATGAGACTGTGTGACAGATGCTAATCACACCAAGTTATAGCTGTTCAGTGTAATGCACGGCCTGTGTAAAGAACGTCAATCATTTCTGAGAATGTGGTAGGGAATGCAGGCAGCAGTAGCCTCCTTGGCAGCCAATTATGAGACCTTGCAGCTACTTGGATCTGGCTGCCACAGACAAGAATGGGGGTGACTGCACAGCCTGTGTGCACAACCACTTACATAACTGACAAGCACCATTCCCAAGACAGCAACTCTGTCCATGACTTCTTCAAGCTCTGGACTTAAATATTCACCTGGGCATCGATAATGCTTGTTTGGCTTAAGTATGTCTCCATCTCTGGCTGTGACATTCACCTGAATGTGGCTGATGCTCTTTTGACTCCACTGTGACCTCCATCTACAGCTGTGTATGTTAATTTAGATGTGACCAGCTCTTTTCCAGCACCACAGTGACCTACACTCCTGCTTATTAATGCTCACCTGGACATAGCAAACATCATTCTGGCCCTAGTGTGGCTACCATAACTGGCTGCAGATGCTCACATAGATGTTGCTGACACTTTTCTGACTCCACTTTGGCCTTGACTCTTGGCCATGAGCACTGACATAGACATTGCTGATGTTACTCTGGCCCATCTGTGGCTATAACCCTTGGTCATGGATACTCACGTGGAAGTGGCTGATACCCCCAAATTCAACTGTGGGCACAGCCCACCAGGCATTGCCCTTGAGGTAATACAGTTAAACAGCAACACACTCCCTGTAGGTGTACCACGACTAATACTTTCCCATGTCTACCTGAATCATACAACAGAGACCATGGTGACATTCTTGCATAAACCACAGATGCATGACCTGGAACACATGCCTCCAGACCTGTCACAGCCAGTCCTCATAGCATACAAGCCATCATTCTACCCACTGGCAGCTTGGTAACACCAGCTAAGGACATTATCTCTGATATCCACAGGCACTAACAATGCATATGCTTACCATAGGCATCACCCATGATCCTTCCACTTATGCTAGCATTGCTGTGCTCCCCCCACAACAACTGTTTTACCATGAAGTAGTGTTTTAAATAACTGCTTTGTTTGCTGTTTAAGCCATTCTTTAGTGTCACCTTGCTGTGTTTCTGCTGTTTAAAGCATGTTTTAGTGTCTCACTGGTGTTTTCCTGCTGTTTAAAACATTTTTAGTATTTTCCACCTAAATTAGTGTAGCTAGTAGCTGTAGCATAGCCAGCATACAGGTTTGCTGCATCTGAGTCTGTTTGCATTCCAGCACATTTTCCAAGCCATCCTTGATTGGAAGGGGCCCTTCTGCACTCTTGTGAGAGAAGTGTGCTGATTGGAACCTGTGTGTTGGAGGGTTATTGTTCTAGGATTTGGACTAAGCACCCTTATTGGTTATTTTGAGTTTAAGTTTTAGCTTCTGGTATTTAAGCACTGTGTTTGAGTGGGTTTCTGCTTGTTTGCACATCACACAACACTGTGCACTGCCGCACAATTGTGTGCCATAGCTGGACAGATAATTTTGACAAGTTTTCCTTTAGATGTAGCTGTAGTACTTTAGTGTAGTCCTCATCTTCAGTACATTTCTGGTCTAAGAAGTAGTAGTGAGCTGTGACCTATTAAACCAACAACCAAAAACTCTGTCAGAAATACTAATCTACAGACCACCTCCTAGATCAGTCCCGAAAGAACCTCCTTTGTAATAACAGTTCTTCAAAGTTAGCATTAGGGACAGTTTGTTTACCCTTGTTTCTCCTGCCAGCCTTGTTGACTTGTGTCACCTGAGGTAGTCAAGCAACTGCTACATGTACGTTGACAGACCTCTAGCAATAACTCACTCTAGTACAAAGTGTGAGAGATGTATCTCCACCAAGAATCTTGAATCCCTACTTTCTCACACACAGAATTGTAACACTGACGAGGTTGTCAACTCACCCACCATTACTCATGGACACAGTACACAAACAACACATAAATTGACATATGTGGAGGTTCTCTCAAAAAACTTACTGAAACACCAGAGACCTCCAAAACAAAAGACGGCTACAACTAACACAGTAACCACAGCACCCATGACACATAGCAACATCAGTGTCTCACCTACCAAGCCCTTAAGGCATAACACTCAAAAAACTAATTTTCTTGTCATTGGCGACTCCATAGTGAGACACACGGATGTCCCCCTTACAAAGTTAGATATCTAGAAAGTCATGGTCAGCTCCCTGTCTGGTGCCAAGATTCATCAGATCATGCATGCACTTAGGTCTCTTGGCAACAACTGCCATTATGACTCTGTCGTACCTCATGTTGGAATGAACAACCTGAGATGTATCTAAATAGACTATATGAAGAGAGACATAAGTGAGCTCTTTGAGTATGTATCCCAGGCAGATATACCCCTAGCATTGAGAAGCATACTACCCTCACCTACTGCCACAGTATAAAAAATGATCAATTTTAATAATTGGATTCATTTTTGGTGTCATTCAAAAGGGATCAAGGTTCTTCCAGCCTGGGTTGACATGGTATACACACCTCCCACCTGGCACCACTAGGCTTTTGGCTATTGGCAAAGGCTCTTGCTTCCCCTATCGTGCCTTTTTTAGGCAAGGGCTCAAAAACAAAATTGCTGATGTGAAAATTGCCAACCATAACAAAATATAAATTATGCTGCTAAATGCTAGGAGCTTAAACCAAAAACTGCACATCCTGGAATCACGTCTATACCTGGAGGATGTAGATGTCTGCTTCAAAGCCTCAGAGAGTACCTCAAGGCTGCAATGCCTTCTGCACGTTCAGACTACACAATTAACATATGAGAACCAAAGGAGGTAGTGTTTCTATCTATATTAGAGATATATTCACCTCCCTACTAGTCAGACTGGACAACTCCATGGAGTTATTCCAAGTTCAGATTACTGTGGGTAAGACCACAATTCAAGTCATAGCTAGTTACAGATCCCCCTGCATGGATTGTGATGAGCACAAGGCATACATGATCAAACTGGAGTCAATCCAAATATTACCAAACACTTTGGTCATGGGGATTACAATTATCCCACCATTAACTGTGAAATCTACTCTAGCCCTAACTCACTAGTGCAGAATTTCCTTGACATTGTTAACTCAAATGCCCTGGAACAATTTGTTCAAACCCAAACAAGAGGAACAAACATACCAGATCTGGTCCTCACTAATATGGCAAACACTGCAACTGTTGGACCCTCATTACTTAAATCTGACCACAAAAAAGTTACCTTCAAACTGGCACTAACTGAAAAACTCACAAAGGATGAAGTCAGACTAAAAAACTTCACCAAAGGAAACTATACCCTCTTAGGAGAAGGCATAAATGCATTCCAAGCCCGGCTCCCAGCAGGAAGTAGTAACTACACCAAAGCTTACACTAAAGCCCTGTACAATCACTTGTATAAATATGTAGTCTCAGCTGTTCCAGAGAGAATCAAAGCCAGAGCCCCAAGTAAAAAAAACCTCCCTGGTGCATATCCAGCATCAACAAACTTTACAACAAATGCAAAAAGCTGCTGACTAAAAAAGCTAAGGTGAGGCTCCAACAATGGGAAAACACCCTCCTCATCTTCAACAGGCAAATAAGACAACATGTCAAATGCTCTAAGGGTAACTTAGAGAAAAACTTGGCACTCACAGCCAAGGATAATCATAAGGCCTTTTACAGCTATGTATGTAGCCTAAAAGGTAGGACCCAAGCATGTGATGAACAAGTGATTAACGATATCACACCCACTGATCCAGCAGAGATAGCAAACCTGCTAGCAGACAGATTTGGTGAAAATTTCACTCCTTTATCCCTCCAAACTTATCACAAACCTTGCCCCCAACTCCCCCACAATCTACATATTCAAAGACCAGGTCATTAATGCCTTGTCTAAGGCAAAAGCACAGCCTTTATGCGACCAGAAGGCATCATGGGCTGTCTTCTAAACAAACTAAAACATGAACTAGCATCACCATTAAGTACCCTATTCAATCACAGCCTAATCACTGGCTTTGTTCCTGTGGAATGTAGAACAAGAACAGTTATTCCCCTACACAAACATGGCCTAGCAACAGACCTAGAGAATTGTAGACCTATACATCTGACCAGCCTTATCTTTAAAGCCATGGAAGTATCATCATGGACCTCATAAATAAGGACATAAACGACCTCCAAACTCTGGATCCAACCCAATTCAGCTTTGTCAAGGGCAGACCCTGCCTGTTAAACCTAGTGGATTTCTTCCAAAATGTGACCAGGGCCATTGCTAAAGGCAAGTCTGTGCTCACAGCATACCTTGACTTGGTAAAGGTCTTTGACACAATCCCACACTCAGGCATTGCCAAAAAACTTAGCAAACTGAATGTAAACCCTCTTGCTGTAAGATGGGTTGTCAAATCTGTCATACATAATCAAGATGGGTGACTTCACATCAACCAGAAGGCTTGTCACCATGGGGGTGTCATAAGGATCAGTGCTCGGCTCCCTACAGTTTGGTATATACTTCCCAGAAGTTGAGGCCAAAACTAATGGGCTGTAGCTGACCAAGTATGAGGATGACTGCAAACTGGATGCAATTGCTGAATCCCCATATTATGCCAGTATACGTCAGGTGGGTCTTATGCAGACCAGCAATTGGTGTCTTAGTCATGGTCTCAAACTAAATGCAAAGAAATTCATCATCATTCCCTTCACTAAAAACAATGTCCCTTCACACTATCAAATTAACAACAATACTCCATGCACCTACAAAGGGGTAATAGATCTAGGATTACAAGTAGACAGCCACCTTAACTCTGACCACCATGCGTCTACTGTAATAAGGAAGGCTTTCTACATAGCACACTTGATTAGCAAAGCCATCACCTCTAGAGCAAAGGAGGGTATAACCCTTCTACACTCAGCACTAATCAGGCCCATAATTAAGTATAAAGCCCCTTTCAGCATGTACCTACAAAGCACCTGCAGCAATTGGAGAGACGTCAGTGGTTTCTAACTAAGAAGATCAAGGGTCTCCAGCACGTGCCTTATACAGACCAAGGATTGCCCCTGTCACTATACTCAGTAATGTATAGACTTCTTAGGGGCAACGTATGCCTGGCTTACAGAGCAATCTCCAACCCAAACCTAATGAATTTGTTGCACATGCGTAAATCAAACGGCCCTAGAGCTACCCGTTCCTGGGACCTAAATATAGCTTGCTACTTGAATAGGATGTGCTGGAGGGACAGATTTGTCTCCCAGTGACTGCCATGTCTTTGGAATAGGTTGTCGATGTGAAGCAGAACAACTCTATGGCACTGTTCAAAAGGAACCTGGACGAGTGGATGGAGCACCGTAAATTCTTACCAGGGATAGTGCCCACAACTCACCTGGACATGGGCAGTCATTACTAAATACAATCCTGGGAATTGACTAGAGTATCTATGGTATTACATTGGGATGAAATGGCTAGCCTGAAATGACCTGCTTTAATCTTATGAAATGATGACAAATGTGGCCTGCTCAACCCTCTTACTAAAATTTATGGTAATATGTGCTGCACAGCATGGCTGGTCAATGCACTGCAATACATATACTGAGTATATAAATGCATGCAGCAGTGTTGTTACATGTTTTGTCTTTTCATGGCCCAAAGTTGTGGACTATGTACAACTTCTTTGCCAGTATCATGAAGTATTGTACTTCCTTCTACTTTGCATGAATGCCTGCTGCAGCCACATCCTCCAATAACTCCTCACACAGCTTTTTTTTCTACCATCAAAACAGATATGTCGACCAGTGGTATACTCTCCACTTGTTATTACAGATTTCATAATGCTGTGCTGTGATAGCATAGTGTATACCAGACATATCTAGCTGCAAATCTTAGGAGCATGCAGTAGTGCAAAATCAGGTATATTAAGATAGTGGCAGTGAAACTTCAGCTTTTACAGCACACATTCAAAAATGTACTGTGTCCGTGACAGTGCAGTGTTGTTACCATCTCTACCACTGTCTGTGGAATGCTGATGGAGGTCTTCAGCCATGGATCCAAGGCATATATGACATCAGCTACAACACACAAAACCAAACCCATAGTAAGTGGTCTGCTACCTATACTCCTGAGTCAGGACTGGGCTAGCAATATGTGCACCTAGCAAGTAGATAACCATCTGTAAAGTCACTGTTATGAAATGATGGCATAAGACACACATGTCGCATGTATGGAAATTAAGGGAACTATGTGGTAAAATCATAGACATATTGTTTGTAATGCCCTATGCATTGTACAGTACCTCATAGCTGATTGAGAGGAAGCCTTTCTGGTTGATTTATTTGGTCAGTGGAAGGCCTTCTGGTTGATTTACTGTATGTCACAAAGAGCAGGTGGAGTCTAGATAGTAATGAGAGTCAGTCTATGACAGCTGAGACCTTAGAGAAATGGACTGTGTTATATACTGCCTGAACATTAAATATTCCCTCTCTTCTGTTATCTGTAGAAACTGTATAAGCTCCCCCATATGCATCAGCATTGTATGTTGGAAATAGCTTAGTGTCTGCAAGACAGAAGCCAGTGGAACTCCTAGTATTTCTCGGAAAGAAAATAAAAGATCATCGAAGCACAAATGGTCAATGCTCCATAAATCTTCCAGTCCACTAAAATAAGTATTCAGTGCATCTTCCTTGATCCCACGTGGGAACAGCATATGTCTGTTAGCTCCCTTATGAAGTCTCTGTCTACATGACAGTGATAAACAATGTCCCAGTTGTGGATGTGATGGTATATCAGCTGATGTCATACTGAAATGTGCAGCATGGTACTACTGGTCATTATAGTCATTGGCCTCCAGAGAGGTCACCAGCATATGCTGATTAGCTGAAGAACACTCTACTACTAATATCTTACCATGAATGATACAATTGTTCACCATGAAATGAGGGTGTTCAAATAATCTAACCCCAGCTTATCTGACAAATTTTATGTTTCTGAATTATAAGATCATGTTTGATTGCATCATTTGCACATGTGAAGATTCTCATTAGCATATTGGCACTTATTTGCATGTCATTATAAAGTTGTTTGCATGCAATGTATAATACACTATTTTTCCACTAGAATTGTCATGTTACATTTGTCTCTAAATTGCCCATATATGGGCATTGCCGCTTAAAGCTCTATTTCGCCTAACACAGTCTGCTGTTTTTTTTTTGTTTTTTGTTTTTAATGAATATCCTCCAAATGAGTGAATTCTCTCTGCTGTATAGCCAACTATTTTTTGGAAACAAAACTGCACTGCAGTGGCATAGCTACAGCTTGTGCTGCCTAACGCTGTCTTTGAGTTTGTTGCCCCTCCCCCATCAAAAAATCTGGTCAAATGTGGCCCCCTCCATGCATAGCCCCCCCCCCAGCCATTCCAGTGTCCCATTATTTGGCTATTTCTCCCCATTTACCATAAACACTAATGTGCATATTGTTTTATGCTTTACTTCTACAATGATTATTTTGATTAAATTTAAAACTTTTCTTTTAAATTTTATACTACAAGTACAGATAGATATATGATAAACAAAGCAATACAGTCTCACAATGAAAACAGACTTAACATTAAAACTTCTATGACCTTGAAACTCACAATTATTAAAACAGCATTGAAACTCACATTCAAAGAAAATGCATTTGGCCAGTGGTGGATAAAGTTTACCTTTGGGTTGTTTTCAAATCATAAGACCCTGGCACACATATTTAGGACCATGCAAACATGCATGTGTTCTTTGATTCACCTTCCTGATTGTATTAAATTATATTCCTTTTTGAATACTTGTTAGAGCACATTTTAAATTTATTGCTTTGCTCATTTTTCCATTAAGCAATGAAGCAAAATGTATGAACCAATAATTATGAAACTGCCTAATTCAGAACATTTCCATTATAAAAGTCTACTCAAAGTTCTGTCATTACAATCCACCAATATCAGTAAATATGCGCAATCTCTGCAGAAGTAAATATTATCTATATAATTCCACATTAAAGAGATACTGTATGCAAATAATGAAGAGGTTGATGCTAGCAAACAACTTTATATTTCATTGTTTCATCTACAAATAAAGTGCCAGTTGCTCTTGAAGAATAAATTGCCTAGGTTACATTAAAAAAATGATAAGCTAGTAATATTGCAATAGGGAATGGAAGGCAAACTAATAACAGGTTCATAGTTACTGGGTATCTCCTCCAAAGGAGGACATTCTCAGAACTGCAGCATCCACCCCCATTCACGTACAACACAATATAGTATCAGTAATCTATCTACTTACAGTGGGAGTAGAATCTACAGCCTTCTGCATCAAAAGTAAGTATACTACATGTTTGCTACTACCAATACACATAGACTTGCCATAAGCAGCTTTAAACTTATCTTACCCTGAAGCTCCTTGTAAAATTCACTTGGCACTCAACTATATCTCTGAATTTTGCAGCACAAGAAATCTGGAAAAAGCCAAAATTTACTGGGGTGGCAAAGGTCCAAAACCAAGAACACATTTTAAACATTGCTTGTAATATCTTAGAAATTTGCTAGAATTAAATGTTTTGAGCTAACATACATTTTCTGAAAGATAATCAGTAAAAACAAAATGAAAACTCCAGCAAAGCTAGAACTTCCACTGAGTGACTTCCTAAACCTCTTGCATCAGAGGCACATGGGATATATGCAAATGAGCCTTATGAACATCAGGTGTTTCAGATCATTGACAATTCTGAATGCCCATGACTTGGTTTAGTCATTTAAATAGACAATTTCAGGCGAATAAAGTCAAACCCCAATAGCTATGGATATGCATATTTCAGCCTTGTTATAACCTCATCAGCACAGCACAAGCAAAGTGTTTGACTGAGCATTAAAACACAGGGCTGTTATACCCAGCTGATGTCCATTATCATTAGGGTCACTGCAAATATATCCCAAACAACAAACTAAAACAATGAGTGACAAGGTCACAAAAAAACAATCGGTAAAAACAAAATGAAAACTCCAGCAAAGCTAGATCTTCTACTGAGTGACCTCCCAATCCTCTTGTATCAGAGGCACATGGAATATATGCAAATGAGCCTTATAAACATCAGGTGTTTCAGCTCATTGGCAATTCTGAATGCCCATGACTTGGTTTCGTCGTTTTAATGGAAAAGTTCAGGACAATAAAGTCAAACGCCACTAGCTGTAGACATGCATATTTCAGCCTCGTTATAAACTCATCAGCACAGCACAAGCAGAGTGTTTTACTGAGCATTAAAACACAGGGCTGTTATACCCAGCTGATGTCCATTATCATTAGCGTCACTGCAAAAATATCCCAAACAACAAACTAAAACAATGAGTGAGAAGGTCACTAAAAAAACAATCAGTAAAAACAAAATGAAAACTCCAGCAAAGCTAGAGCTTCCACTGAGTGACCTCCCAAACCTCTTGTATCAGAGGCACATGGGATATATGCAAACGAGCCTTATGAACATCAGGTGCTTCATCTCATTGGCAATTCTGAATGCCCATGACTTGGTTTTGTCATTTTAATGGACAATTTCAGGCCAATAAAGCCAAACCCCACTAGCTGTGGATATGCATATTTCGGCCTTGTTATGACCTCATCAGCACAGCACAAGCAGAGTGTTTGACTGAGCATTAGAAAATAAAAAAGTACTAGTATGGGTATACAACATAATAGCAATACTAGCTTGGGTATACAACATAATAGCAATGGTAGCATGGGTGTACTATATAACAGCAATGCTAGCAAGGGGGTACAACATAACAACAGTACTAGCATGGGTATACAACATAACAATAGTGCTAGCATAGGTGTAAAACATAACAGCATTGCTAACACTGGTGTACAATATAACAGCAGTAGTAGAATGGGTATACAACATAACAACAGTGCTAGCATGGGTCTACAATATAGCAGTGCTAGCATGGGTATACATCATAACAACAGTACTAGCATGGGTATACAACATAACAGCAAAGCTAGCATGGGTATTCAACATAATAGCAATGCTAGCATGGGTATACAACATCACAACAGTGCTAGCATGGGTATACAACATAACAGTGCTAGCATGCATGTACAGCATCGTAGCAATGCTAGCATGGGTATACAAAATAACAAAAGTACTAGCAAGGATATTGAACAAAACAGTAATACTAGCATGGGTATACAACATAACAGTGCTAACATGGGTTTACACATAAGAGCAATGCTGGCATGGGTGCACAGAATATCAGCCATGTTAGCATGGGTATACAACATAACAACAGTACTAGCATGGGTGTAGAACATAACAGCATTGTTATCATGGGTGTACAACATAACAGCACTGCTAGCATGGGTATAAAATATAACCGCAAGGCTAACATGATTGCACAACATATCAGCAATGCTTGCATGGGTGTACAACATATCAGCATATGCTAGCATGGGTATACAACATAACAGTGATAGCATGCGTGCACAACATAACAGCAATGCTAGCATGGGTAAAAAAATAACAACAGTACTAGCATGGGTATACAACAGTAACAGCGATACAAGTATGAGTATACAACATAACAGCATTGCAGGCATGGGTATACAACACAACAGCAATACTAGCATGGGTGTACAATATAACAGCAATGCTAGCAAAGGGGATACAACATAACAACAGTACTAGCATAGGTATACAACATAACAATATTCCTAGAATTGGTGTACAACATAACAGCAGTAGTAGAATAGGTATACAACATAACAACAGTGCTAGCATGGGTGTGCACCATAGCAGTGCTAGCATGCTTATTCAACATAACAGCAGAACTAGCATGGGTGTACTACAACATAACAGCAATTCTAGCATGGGTATACAATATGTATAAAGTTGTCACAGCCAATATTAGCAAAATTACCGGAAAAATAGAGCTGAACAGACGTTCACAGTCGAGAGGGCATTCTCAACAAAGAAACGGCTCCTATACTGGGAAAAGGAAGAATGACAGCCCGTTTCTGAACAGCAAACAAGGTCGGAGATAAAGGGTAAGCCAAATGACTCTTATTTAAATTTATCAAACTTTACTTTGACTACTGCAATGCAGAGTCTGTTTAATAAAGTTTTACAATTTATCCCAAGTTGTTCAGATTCAATAGTGGAAGCGACGACTGAGTTAAAAACTTTCAGTCGAAATGTTTGTTTGAAATTATTGTTTAAAGACTCATGTAATGAAGCAAGAGATAGATTTAAGAAAAAAAAGTACATTTTATTCCCAATAATTATCCCATTTTAGAAGCTTTCTCAACTGTGTGTGAAGATGATTTAAGATGTTTATATCATGATGTTAGTACTGAAAAATTTAAAGTGAAAAAATATAATATGTCATATGATGAGCATTTAGCTTGTAAGCAATTATGCACAAATGATGAAATTATTATTAAGCAAGCCGATAAGGGAGGGGCCACAGTAATATTTAATAAAGATGAATATAATAAATTGATGGATGAATTTTTGAAAGATGAACATACTTTTAAAGAGTTAACATTTGAAGAAGTAAGGAAAATAATTTATGATGTAAATATGTATGTATATGAGATGCAAACGCAAGAAGATATTACATTAGATTTATTTAACTTTTTTACGGTGTCAACTCCAGTAATTCCAGTAATATACGGGATACCAAAGCTGCACAAATCTGTTCGTGTGTTACCAATAAATTGAACATTTTTCCATCTATTTGGTTTTCTTTTTTGGTCGAAAATAGTGGAAATTGGTGGAATTCAACTGAATTTAACTTTATACTTTGTATTTGCATCTAGAAGTTCAACAAGTTCGCTCCATTTTAACATTTAGCCAGAATGACACAGCCGCTGCAGATTACCCATAAAATGGGAATTGGAGCAGATGAAAACTGCAAAAAGACAATACCTGAATTGTTGACATTGAATGGAAATCCTCTGGTTACACAGTTTTTAGGCATGGAAGAGGTAAATGTAACTGCTGCTTCTGAAATTGATAACAACTTAAATAATTTATTAATGCAACTTGAAAGGAAGGTGCAAATGTATAAGAGACTGAAATGGCAGTGTATGAGCTTTCTTGCCTATATAGAATTTAACATCGTTCCACGATGGCTTCGCATTCTTAAGATGCCATCTTACAAAAATACTTATCCTGAACTTTTAAAGTCCTGGCAACAGCTAAATTTAAAATTGAGCAGAGACTATATGATTTTAATGAATGAGCATTTTCTACCTATAAAAAATGAATTACATGAAGAAATAATAAGAATGGAGAATGAGTTAATCAGCTCTAATAATTTTGTGAATGTTTCGGTCCCTTATCAGCTGATGCTAAATAGAATGGACTTGCTAGATAAGAAGTTACAAGCTACCAAACAACATAAATTGCAAAGAGACATCAATGACTTTAAAATGGGCCATATCTTTTCTTGGCCGAGATCTCAATTTAACAGTAAAAAATCTCAGAAGAAAGAAGTGACAAATAAAAAGGATGAGCTCGATACATTTACAGAAGTAGAGACATTGTTAAGAAATCAAGAAGAACATAATTCTGTTCTACAACGATCCAACCAGGAAGAAGGGTCTACAATAGCAGTTACTGCGCATGACGAGGTTGGACAGCAGAAACGAGTAATGACGAGCATTACATCTACATCAATTATACAGGCAGAGAAGAGTAAAGCAACTTCTACACCAAAAACAAAGCAAGCAGATATTTTGTTAAAGTTGTCACAGCCAATATTAGCGAAATTACCGAAGAAAATAGTGCTGAACAAATGACCACAGTCGAGAGGGCGTTCTCAACAAAGAAACGGCTCCTATACTGGGAAAAGTAAGAACGACAGCCCGCTTCCGAACAGCAAACAAGGTCGGAGATAAACGGTAAGCCAAATGACTCATTTAAATTTATCAAACTTTACTTTGACTACTGCAATGCAGAGTCTGTTGAATAAAGGCTTACAATTTATCCCAAGCTGTTCGGATTCAATAGTGGAAGCGACAACTGATTTAAAAACTTTCATTCTAAATGTTTGTTTGACATTATTGTTTAAAGGCTCATGTAATGAAGCAAGAGATAGATTTAAGAAACAAAAGTACATTTATTCCCAATAATTATCCTCTTTTAAAAGCTTTCTTAACTGTGTGTGAAGACGATTTAAGATGTTTATATCATGATGTTAGTACTGGAAAAGTTAAAGTGAAAAAATATAATATGTCATATGATGAGCAT
Source organism: Protopterus annectens (assembly GCF_019279795.1). Classification (NCBI taxonomy): domain Eukaryota; kingdom Metazoa; phylum Chordata; order Ceratodontiformes; family Protopteridae; genus Protopterus; species Protopterus annectens. The sequence continues at coordinate 550,812,885 of NC_056736.1, read as the reverse complement.
TTAGCTTGTAAGCAATTATGCACAAATGATGAAATTATTATTAAGCAAGTCGATAAGGGAGGGGCCACAGTAATATTTAATAAAGATGAATATAATAAATTGATGGATGAATTTTTCAAAGATGAACATACTTTTAAAGAGTTAACATTTGAAGAAGTAAGGAAAATAATTTATGATATAAATATGTATGTATATGAGATGCAAACACAAGAAGATATTACATTTGATTTATTTATCTTTTTTACGGTGTCAACTCCAGTAATCCCAGTAATATACAGGATACCAAAGCTGCACAAATCTGTTTGTGTGTTACCAATAAATTGAGCATTTTTCCATTTATCTGGTTTTCTTTTTTATACAATATGTTAGCAATGCTAGGATTGGTATATGACATAACAGCTATGCTAGCATGGGTATACAACGTAGCAGCAATGCTCAAATGGTTGTACAACATATCAGCAATGCTAGCATGGGTAGACAACATAACAACAGTGCTAGCATGGGTGTACAGCATACAAGCAGTGCCGCATAGGTATACAACATAACAGCACTGCTAGCATTGGTATACAACATAACAGCAATGCTAGGGTGGGTATACATCATAGCAGCAGTACTAGTGTGGTTATACAACATAACAGCAATGCTAGCATTGGTATACAACATAACAACAGTGCTAGAATAGGTTTAAACATAAGAGCAAAGATGGCATGGGTGTACAACATATCAGCCATGCTAGCATGGGTATACAATAGAACAGCAATACTAGGACGAGTATATGACATAGCAGCAATGCTAGCATGGTCGCACAACATATCAGAAATGCTGGCATGGGTGTACAACATATCAGCAATGCTAGCATGGATATATAACATAACAGTGCTTGCATGGGTGTACAACATAACAGCAATGCTAGCATACATATGCAACATAACAGCAGTGCTAGCATGGGTATACAACATAACAGCAATGCTAGCGTGGGTATACAACATAGCAGCAGTACTACCGTGGGTATACAACATAACAGCAATGCTAGCATGGGTATACAATATAACAACAGTGCTAGAATGGGTTTACAACATAACAGCAGTGCTAAAATGGGTGTACAATATAACAGTAGTGCTAACATGGGTGTACAACATAACAGCAATGCTAGCATAGGTATACAATGTAACAGCAATGCTAGCAAGGGTGTAAAACTTAACAGCAATGCTAGCATGGGTATACAACATGAAAGCTTTGCTGGCATGGGTGTACAACATAAAAGCAATACTAACATGGTTATACAACATAACAGCAGTACTAGCATGGGTGTACAACATAACAACAATGCTAGCATGGGTATACAACATAGAAGCAACACTAGCATGGGTATACAACATAACAACAATGCTTTCATGGCTGTACAACATAACAGCAATGCTAGCATGGGTATACAGCATAACAACTGCACTAGCATGGGTAAAGAACAAAACACCAGTGCTAGCATGGATGTACAACATGACAGCATTGTTAGCATGGGTGTACAACATAATAGTAATGCTAGCATGGGTATGCAACACAACAGCAATGGTAACATGGGTATACAACAACAAGCAATGCTAGCATGTGTATACAACATGACAGCAATGCTGGCATTGGTGTACAACATAACAGCAATGCTAGTTTTGGTATAAAACATGAAAGTGTTGTGGGCATGGGTGTACAACATAACAACAATGCTAGTATGGGTGTACAACATAACAGCAATGCTGGCATGGGTATACAACATAACAGTAATGCTAGCATGGGTATACAGCATAACAGCAGTAATAGCATGGGTATACAAAATAACAACAGTGCTAACATATGTATACAGCCTAACAGCAGTTCTAGCATGGGTGTACAACATAACAGCTTGTTAGGATGGATGTACAAAATAACAGCAATGCTAGCCATACCTTTCAACTGTCCCTGATTTTCAGGGACATCCCAGATTTTGACTCAAGTTTTAACTCTGTCTCTATTAATCCCTCCTAAAACTAGTGACGTTTGGAGGAAAGGTGGTGAATTACACTTAATGAATAATGACAATAATTAACAGTTGTAAACTTTTTTCTTCAGATAATGTGTATTAAGTCATATGCTCTTATTCTGTCAATGTTTCAAGTTAATAGCACTATTATTTTAAAAGTGTCACTGATTGTCCCTGATTTTTTTTGACTTGTCCCTGAATCTGTTGAAATTTATCCCCAATTGGTTGAGAGGTCTGATGCTAGCACTGGTATACAACACAACAACAATGTTAGCATGGGTATACAACATAATAGCAATGCTAGCATGGGTATACAACATAACAGTATTGTTGGCATGGGTGTACAACATAACAATAATGCTAGCATAGGTATACAATACAACAGCATTGCTAGCATGGTAGTACAACATAATAGCAGTGCTAGCATGGGTATACAACATCATCTGAAAGGGTACTTTTAACTGTAGAATCTTACTTGATATATTTTTCTTTTCTTACCAAAGTATGACTGACATTGTCTTTTTACCCATGTTCTATATCTTTTACCTGGAGTGTTTTTATTAATTTTTGTTATATTACTGTGCTCAGCATACATGATGTAACCTGTTTTGTGTATTATGCTGGATGTACTGTATTTGTATAACTTGATGTTGGAGCTTTTCTCCCCGGGCCTCCGCTGAAAATGGACCTGGTCCAGTCAGAATTTCCGGGTTAACAAATGTAAAATAAATAAATAAATAAACTGTAATTCTAGCATGTGTATACAACATAACAGCAGCACTAGCATGGGTATACAGCATAATAACAGTGCAAGCATGGGTATACAACCTAAGAGAAGTGGTAGCATAAGTGTACAACATAACAGCACTGTTACAATGGGTGTACAACATAACAGCTTACTAGCATCGGTATACAGCACAACAGCAATGGTAACATGCATATATGACATAATAGCAATGCTAGCATTGTTATATGACATAACAGCAATACTAGCACAGGTGTATAACATAACAGCAATGCTAGTAAGGGTATACAACATAGCATTGCTGGCATGGGTGTACAACATAACAAAAATGCTAGCATGGGTATACAATACAACAGCATTGCTAGCATAGCAGTATAACATATCAGCAGTGCTAGCATGGGTGTACAACATAACAGTAATGGTAACATGGGTATACAACATAACAGCAGTACTAGCATGGGCGTACAACATAACAAAAGTGCTAGCATGGTTGTACAACATAACAGCTTTGCAAGTATGGGTGTACAAAATAACAGTATTGCTAGCATGGGTGTACAACATTACAGTAATGCTAGCATGAGTATACAGCATAACAGAAGTACTAGCATGGGTATTAAACATAACAACAGTGCTAGCTTGGGTATACAACATAACAGCATTGCTAGCATGGTACACAACATAACAGCCGAGCTAGCATTGGTATACAACATGGCAATGCTCGCCTGGGTATACAACATAACAGCACTTCTAGCATGGGTATACAACATAACAGTGATAGCATGCGTGCACAACATAACTGCAATGCTAGCATGGGTATAAAAATAACAAAAGTACTAGCAAGGGTATACAACATAACAGCAATACTAGCTTGGGTATACAACATAACAGCATTGCTAGCATGGGTATACAACATAACAGCAATGCTAGCATGGGTGCACAATATAACAGCAATACTAGCAGGGAATGCAACATAACAACAGTACTAGCATGGATATACAACATAACAACAGTGCTAACATAGATGTACAACATAACAGCATTGCTAGCATTGGTGTACAACATAACAGCAGCAGTAGAATAGTTATACCAACATAACAACATTGGTATCATGGGTGTACAACATAGCAGTGCTAGCATGAGTATACACCATAGCAGCAGTACTAGCATGGGTGTACAGCATAACAGCATTGCTAGCATGGGTATACATCATAACAACAGTGCTAACATAGGTATACAACAAAACAGCATTGCTAGCATGGGTATATAACATAACAGCAGTGCTAGCATGGGTATACGACATAACAGCAAGGCTAGCATTGGTATACAGCATAACAACAGTACTAGCATGGGTGTACACCATAACAAAAGTGATACCATGGGTGTACAACATAGCAGTGCTAGCATGGGTATACAACATAACAGCAGTACTAGCATGGGTGTACAACATAACAGCATTGCTAGCATGGGTATAGAATAATATAACAGCAATGCTAGTTTTGGTATATGACATAACAGCTATGCAAGCATGGGTATACAACACAACAATGCTAGCATGGTTGTACAACATATCAGCAATTCTGGCATGGGTGTACAACATATGTGCAATGCTAGCATGGGTATATAGCATAACAACAGTGCAAGCATGGGTGTACAGCATAACAGCAATGCCAGTATATGTATACAACATAACAGCAATGCTAGCATGCGTATACAACATAACAACAGTGCTAGAATTGATTTACACATAAGAACAATGCTAGAATGGGTGTACAAAATATCAGCCATGCTAGCATAGGTATACAATATAACAACAATGCTAGGATGGGTATATGACATAACAGCAATGCTAGCATGGGTATACAACATAACAGGCTTGCTAGCATGGCTGTACAACATATCAGAAATGCTGACATGGGTGTCCAACTTATCAGCAATGCTAACATAGGTATACAACATACCTACAGTGCTTGCATGGGTGTACAACATAACAGCACTGCTAACATAGGTATACAATATAACAGCAGTGCTAGCATGGGTATACAACATAACAGCAATGTTAGCGTAGGTATACAACATAGCAGCAGTACTACTGTGGGTATTCAATATAACAGAATTGCTAGCATGGGTATACAACATAATAACAGTGCTAGCATGGGTTTACAGCACCACTGCAATGCTAAAATGGGTATACAACATAACAGTAGTGCTGGCAAGGGTGTACAACATAACAGCAATGCTAGCATAGGTATACAACGTAACATCAATGTTAGCATGGGTGCAAAACATATCAGCAATGCTAGCATGGGTATACAACATAGCAGTACTAGCATAGGTATGCAACTTAACCACAGTGCTAGTATGGGTGTACAACTGTACTGTTCGGCATATACTTTTCAGAAGTACAGACAAACACAGAACTATGGCTAATCAAGTTCACAGATGACTGAAAACTGGGAGCCATAACTGACTCGCCGGCTAACACGGACATCATCTAAAAGGGCCTTACTGAGACAGACACCTGGTGTCAAAGTCATGGTCTCAAGCTAAATGCCAAAAAATGCATAGTCATCCCATTTGGGAAAAACAAAACCCCCACAAATTACCACATAGGTGGCAGCCCCCTTAATACAGAAAAGGTAATAAGAGCTCTGGGGACCCAGGTAGATAGTAATCTCTCCTTTGACAATCATATTGCCAAAATAGTTAGGAAATCCTTCAATGTGGTCCATCTAATTACTAAAGGGCTCGCATCTAGAAATAAAGAGGTTATAGTGCCCCTCTACTCATCACTCATTAGACCCATCATAGAGTACAATGCCCCATTTGGGATGTACCTCACAAGACACTTCCAACATCTGGAAAGACCACAAAAGTATCTCACAAAGAGGATTACTGGTCTGAAACATATATCTTATGCAGCCAAACTGAAAAAACTCCAGCTGTATTCAGTGGCATATCGCTTACTCAGAGCTGATCTCTGCCTGACTTACAAAGCCATGTCCAACTCAGAATTGATGGACATGCTCCACCTAAAGAAATCAAAGTCACTGCGAGCCATGCGCCCTAGTGAGCTAAACCTCACCACAACAATAAATAGAACATGTTGGAGGATAAATTCCTGTCACAGAGACTCACCATGCTTTGGAACAAAATTCCAAATTACATCAGGTAAAGCCTCTCACTAACACTCTTCAAGAGAAACCTTGACGAGTGGAAGGGTAACAGAAAATACACCCCTGGGATCATTTCATTAGCTCTGCTTGACAGAGCATCAGATAATTAATTAATGGGACGGCAAAAGCTGACACACTCTGACTAGGATTATAAATGCCCTCAGGCAGATAGCCTAGTACCTACCTATGAACCTATGAACCTATGACCATAACTGCATTGCTGGCATGGGTGTACAACATAAAAGCAATGCTAGCATGGGTGTAAAACATAGCAGCAACACTAGCATGGGTATACATCATAACAGCAGTACTAGCAAGAGTGTACAACATAACTACAATGCTTGTATGTGTGTACAACATAACAGAAATGCTAGCATGGGTATACAGCATAACAGAAGCACTAGCATGGGTATACAACATAACAGCAGTACTAGCATGGGTATAGAACAAAACAGCAGTGCTAGCATGGATGTACAACATAACAGCATTGCTAGTATGGGTGTACAACATCACAGTATTGCTAGCATGGCTGCACAAAATAGCAGCAATGGTAGTATGGGTATACAACATAACAGCGTTGCTGGCGTGGGTGTACAACATAACAGCAATGCTAGTATGGGTATACAACATAACAGCATTGCTGGTGTGGGTGTACAACATAACAGTAATGCTAGCATGGGTATACAACATAACAGCATTGCTAGCATGCTTGTACAAGCTAACAGCAGTACTAGCATGGGGGTACAACATTGCAGTAATGCTAGCATGGGTATACAACATAACTGCATTGCTAGCATGCGTATACAACATAACAACCATGCTAGCATGGGTATACAACATAGCAATGCTAGCATGGTTATACAACATAACAGCACTGCTAGCATGGGCATACAACATAACAGTGATAGCATGCATGTACAACATAACAGCAATGCTAGCATGGGTATAAAAAAATAACAAAAGTAATAGCAAGGGTATACAACATAATAGCAGTACTTTCCTGGGTGTACAAAATAACAGCATTACTAGCATGGGTATACAACATAGCAGCAATGCTAGCATGGGTGTACAATATAACAGCAATGCTAGCAAGGAGATACAACATAACAACAGTACTAGCATGGGTATACAACATAACAACAGTGCTAGCATAGGTGTACAACATAACAGCATTGATACCATTGGTGTGCAACATAACAGCAGTAGTAGAATAGGTATACAACATAACAGCAGTGCTAGCATGGGTATACAACATAACAGCAATGCTAGCATGAGTATACAGCATAGCAGCAATGCTAGCATTGCTATACAACATCACAACACTGCTAGCATGGGTATAGAACATAACAGTGCTAGCACATGTGTACACCAAATCAGCAATGCTAGCATGGGTATACAAAATAACAACAGTACTAGCAAGGATATTGAACATAACAGCAGTACTAGCATGGGTATACAACATAACAACAGTGTTAGCATGGGTTTACAAATAAGAGCAATGCTGGCATGGGTGTACAATATATCAACCATGCTAGCATGGGTATACAACATAACAGCAGTACTAACAAGTGTGAACAAAATAAAAGCATTGCTATCATGGGTGTAAAGCATAACAGCAATGGTGGCATGGATATACAATGTAACAGCAATGCTAGGATTGTTATATGACATAATATCAATGCTAGCATGGGTATACAACATAACAGCAATGCTAGCATGGTTGCACAACATATCAGCAATGCTTTTCTGGCTGCACAACATATCAGCAATGCTAGCTTGGGTATACAATGTAACAACAGTACTAGCATGGGTGTACAACATAACAGCAATGCTAGCATAGGTATATAATATAACAGCAGTGCTAGCATGGGTATAAAACATAACAGCAATGCTTTTGTGAGTATACAACATAGCAGAAATGGTACCAAGTGATACAACATAACAACAGTACTAGCATGGGTATACAACATAACAATAGTGCTAGGATAGGTGTACAACATAACAATGTTAGCAGTTGTATACAACATAACAGCAGTAGTAGGATGGGTATACAACATAACAACAGTGCTAGCATGAGTATACACTATAGCAATGCTAGCATGCATATACTACATAACAGCAGTACTAGCATTGGTGTACAATATAACAGCATTGCTAGCATGGGTATATATCATAACAACAGTTCTAGCATGAGTATGCAACATAACAACATTGCTAGCATGAGTATACAACATAAGAGCAGTGCTAGCATGTGTCTACAACATAACAGCATTGCTAGCATGGGTATACAACATAACAGAAATGCTAGCATGGGTATACAAAATAACAATAATACTAGCAAGGATATACAGCATAATATGAATACTAGAGTGAGTATAAAATATTACAGCAGTGCTAGCATGGGTGTATACATAAGAGCATTGCTGGCATGGGTGTACAACATATCAGCCATGATAGCATGGGTATACAACATAACAACAGTACTAGCATGGGTGTACAACATAACAGCATTGCTAGCATGGGTGTACAATGTAACAGCAATGCTGGCATGGGTATGCAATATAACTGCAATGCTAGGATTGGTATATGACATAACAGCTATGCTAGCATGGGTATACAACATAATAGCAATGCTAACATGATTGTACAACATATCTGCAATGCTAGCATGGGGATACAACATAATAGCAGTGCTAGCATGGGTGTATAGCATAACAGCTATGCCAGCATAGATATACAACATAATAGCAATGCTAGCATTGGTACACAACATAACAACAATGCTAGCGTGGGTATACATCAAAGCAGCAGTACTAGTGTGGGTATATAATATAACAGCAATGCTGGCATATGTATATAACATAACAACAGTGCTAGCATTGGTTTACATAATAACAACAATGCTAAAATGGGTATACAACATAACAGTAGTGCTAGCATAGGTGTACAACATAACAGCAATCCCAGCATGGGTATACGACTAACAGCAATACTAGTATGGGTGTAAAACATAACACCAATGCTATCATGTGTATAGAACAATGCAGTACTAGCATGGGTATACAACATAAAGGCATTGCTGGCATGGGTGTACAACATAACAACAGTACTGGCATGAGTGTACAACATAACAACCATGCTTGCATGGATGTACAACATAACAGCAATGCTAGCATGGGTGTACAGCATAAGAGCAGCACTGGCATGTATATACAACATAACAACAGTACTAGCATGGGTATAGAAAATAACAGCAGTGCTTGCATGGGTGTACAACATAACAGCATTGTTAGCATTTGTGTACAACATAACAGCAATGCTAGCATGGGTATAAAACACAACAGCAATAGTAGCATGGGTATACAACATAATAGTGATGCTTGCATGGGTATACAACATAACAGTAATGCTGGCATGGGTGTACAACATAACAGCAATGTTAGTATGGATATATAACATAACAGTAATGCTGGCATGGGTGTACAACATAACAGCAATGTTAGTATGGATATATAACATAGCAGGGCTAGCATGGGTGTACAGAATAACAGTAATGCTAGCATGGGCATACAAACAAACAGCAGTACTAGCATGGGTGTACAACATCATAACAGTGCTAGCATAGGTGGACAACATAACATTATTGCTAGTATGGGTCTACAACCTAAGAACATTGCTAGCATGGGTGTTCAACATAACAGTAATCCTAGCTTGGGTATACAACATAACAACAGTACTAGCATGTGTATACAACATAACAACAGGGCTAGCATGGGTATACAACATAACAACATTGCTAGTATGTGTATGCAACATAACAGCCATGCTAGAATGGATATACAACATAGCAATGCTAGCATGGGTATACAACATAACAGCAATGGTAGCATTGGTATACAACATAGCAGCATTGCTAGCATGGGTATACAACATAACAACAGTGCTAGCATGGGTTTACAATATAACAGCAATGCTAGAATGGGTATACAACATAACCACAGTGCTAGCATGGGTATTCAACATAACCACAGTGCTTCCATGGGTGCACAACGTAACAGCAATGCTAGAATGGGTACACAACATAACCGTAGTGCTGTAATCGGTATACAACATAACAGCAATGCTACAATGGGTATACAACATAACCACAGTGCTAGCATGAGTGTGCAACATAACAGCAATACTAGCATGGATATACAACATAACAACAGTGCTAGCATGGGTGTACAACATAACAGCAATGCTATCATGGGTATACAACATAACAACAGTGCTAGAATTGGTTTACACATAAGAACAATGCTAGGATGAGTGTACAAAATATCAGCAATGCTAGCATAGGTATACAACATAACTACAGTGCTTGCATGGGTGTACAACATAACAGCACTGCTAGCATAGGTATACAACATAACAGCAGTGCTAGCATGGGTATACAACATAACAGCAATGCTAGCGTGGGTATACAACATAGCAGCAGTACTACCGTGGGTATACAATATAACAGCAATGCTAGCATGGGAATACAACATAATAACAGTGCTAGCATAGGTTTACAACATGATTGCAATGCTAAAATGGATATACAACATAACAGTAGTGCTAGCAATGGTGTACAACACAACAGCAATGCTAGCATAGGTATACAATGTAACAGCAATGTTAGCATGGGTGTAAAACATAACAGCAATGGTAGCATGGGTGTACAACTGTACTGTTCGGCATATACTTCTCAGAAGTACAGGCAAACATAGGAGGACTATGGCTAACCAAGTTCACCAATGACTGCAAACTGAGAGCCATAATTGATTTGCCAGCTAACACGGACATCATCTAAAACGGCCTTACTGAGATGGACACCTGGTGTCAAAGTCATGGCCTCAAGCTAAATGCCAAAAAATCTATAGTCATCCCATTTGGGAAAAACAAAACACCCACAAATTACCACATAGGTGGCAGCCCCCTTAATACAGAAGAGGTAATAAGAGTTCTGCGGTCCCAGGTAGATAGTAATCTTTCCTTTGACAATCATATTGCCAAAGTAGTTAGGAAATCCTTCAATGTGGCCCATCTAATTACTAAAGGGTTTGCATCTAGAAATAAAGAGGTTATAGTGCCCCTCTACTCGTCACTCATTAGACCCATAATAGAGTACAAAGCCCCATTTGGGATGTACCTCACAAGACACTTCCAACAGCTGGAAAGACAACAAAAGTACCTCACAAAGAGGATTACTGGTCTCAAACATACGTCCTACGCAGTCCAACTGAAAAACTCAAGCTGTACTCAGTGGCATATCACTTACTCTGAGGTGATCTCTACATGACTTACAAAGCCATGTTCAACTCAGATTTGATGGACATGCTCCACCTAAAGAAATCAAAGTCACTGCGAGCCATGTGCTCTAGTGAGCTAAACCTCACCACAACAATAACTAGAACATGCTGGAGGGATAGATTCCTGTCACAGAGACTCACCATGCTTTGAAACAAAATTCCAAATTACATGAGGTAGAACCCCTCGCTAACACTCTTCAAGAGAAAACTAGATGAGTGGATGGGTAACAGAAAATACACCCCTGGATCACTTCATTGGCTCTGCTTGACAGAGCATCAGTTAATTAATCAATGTTGTGGTGAAAGCCGACACACTCTGGCTAGGCTTATAAATGCCCTAAGGCAGATAGCCTAGTACCTTCCTAAGAACCAATGAACCTATGAACATAACTGCATTGCTGGCATGGGTGTACAACATAACAGCAATGCTAGCATGGGTATAAAACATAGCAGCAACACTAGCATGGGTATACAACATAACAGCAGTACTAGCATGGGTATAGAACAAACAGTAGTGCTAGCATGGATGTACAACATAACAGCATTGCTAGTATGGATATACAACCAAACTGTGTTGCTGGCATAGGTGTGCAACATAACAGCAATGCTAGAATGGGTTTACAACATAACAGCATTGCTGGCAAGGGTGTACTACATAACAGTAATGCTAGCATGGGTATACAACATAACCGCATTGATAGCATGGTTGTACAACTCAACAGCAGTGCTATAATGGGAGTACAACATTACAGCAATGCTAGCATGGGTATACAACATAAAAGCAGTGCTAGCATGGGTATACAAGATAACAGCATTGCTAGCATGGGTATACAACATAACAGCCATGCTAGCATGGGTATTCAACATAGCAATGCTAGCATGGGTATACAACATAACAGCACTGCTAGCATGGGCATACAACATAACAGTGATAGCATGCATGTACAACATAGCAGCAATGCTAGCATGGCTATAAAAAAATAACAAAAGTACTAGCAAGGGTATACAACATAACAGAAGTACTTGCTTGGTTGTACAGCATAACAGCATTGCTTAGCATGGGTATACAACATAACAGCAATGCTAGCATGGGTGCACAATATAACAGCAATGCTAGAAAGGGGATACAACATAACAACAGTACTAGCATGGGTATGCAACATAACATCAGTGCTAGCATAGGTGAACAACATAACAGCATTGCTAGCATTGGTGTAAAACATAACAGCAGTAGTAGAATAGGTATACAACATGACATCAGTGCTAGCATGGGTATACAACATAACAGCAATGCTAACATGGCTATACAACATCACAACACTGCTAGCATGGGCATAGAGCATAAAAGTGCAAGCATGCATGCACAACATATTAGCAATGCTAGCATTGGTATACAAAATAACAACAGTACTAGCAAGGATATTGAACATAACAGCAGTACTAGCACGGGTATGCAACATAACAACAGTTTTAGCATGGGTTTACACATAAAAGCAATGCTGGCATGGGTGTACAATATATCAACCATGCCAGCATGGGTATACAACATAACAGCAGTACTAACATGGGTGAACAAAATAACTGCATTGCTATCATGGGTGTAAAACATAACAGCAATGCTAGCATGGATATATAATATAACAGCAATGCTTGGATTGTTATATGACATACAACATTGCTAGCATGGGTATACAACATAACAGCAATGCTAGCATGGGTATACAGCATAGCAGCAATGCTAGCAAGGCTATACAACATCATAACACTGCTAGCATGGGTATATAACAAAGTGTGAGCATGTGTGTACAACGTATCAGCAATGCTAGCATGGGTATACAAAATAACAACAGTACTAGCAAGGATATTGAACATAACAGCAGTACTAGCATTGGTATACAACATAACAACAATGCTAGTGTGGGTATACATCATAGCAGTAGTACTAGCGTGAGTATATAATATAACAACAATGCTCGCATATGTATACAACATAACAACAGTGCTAGCATTGGTTTACATAATAACAGCAATGCTGGCATGGGTGTACAATATATCAACCATGCTAGCATATGTATACAACATAACAGCAGTACCAACATGGGTGAACAAAATAACAGCATTGCTATCATGGGTGTAAAACATAACAGCAATGCTAGCATGGATATACAGTATAACAGCAATGCTAGGATTGTTATATGACATAACAGCAATGCTAGCATGGGTATACAATATAACAGCAATGCTAGCATGTTTGTACAACATATAAGCAATGCTTGCATGGCTATAGAACATATCAGCAATGCTTGCATGGCTGTACAACATATCAGCAATGCTAGCTTGGGTATAAAACACAACAACAGTGCTAGCATGGGTGTACAGCATAACAGCAATGCTAGCATAGGTATACAACATAACAGCAGTGCTAGCATGGGTATACAGCATAACAGCAATGCTAGTGTGAGTATACAACATAGCAGAAATGCTACCAAGGGATACAATATAACAACAGTACTAGCATAGGTATACAACATAACAATCATGCTAGCATAGGTGTACAACATAACAGCAATGCTAGCAGTTGTGTACAACATATCAGCAGTAGAAGCATGGGTATAAAACACAACAAGAGTGTGAGCATGTGTATACACTATAGCAGTGCTAGCATGCATATACAACATAACAGCAGCACTAGCATTGGTGTACAACATAACAGCATTTCTAGCATGGGAATACATCATAACAACAGTGCTAGCATGGGTATGCAACATAACAACATTGCTAGCATGGGTATACAACATAAGAGCAGTGCTAGCATGCATATACAACATAACAGCATTGCTAGCATGGGTATACAATGTAACAGCAATGCTAGCATGGGTATACAAAATAACAATAGTACTAGCAAGGATATACAGCATAACACCAATACTAGAGTGAGTATACAACATAACGACAGTGCTAGCATGGGTGAACTCATAAGAGCAATGCTGGTATGGGTGTACAACATATCAGCCATGCTAGCATGGGTATACAACATAACACCAGTACCAGCATGGGTGAACAACATAACTGCATTGCTAGCATGGGTGTACAATGCAACAGCAATGCTAGCATGAGTATACGATATAACCGCAATGCTAGGATTGGTATATGACATAACAGCTATGCTATCATGGGTATACAACATAACAGCAATCCTAGCATGGTTGTACAACATATTAGCAATGCTGGCATGGTGTAAACATATCAGCAATGCTAGCATGGGGATGCAACATAATAGCAGTGATAGCATGGGTATACAGCATAACAGCTATGACAACATAGATATACAACATAATAGCAATGCTAGCATTGGTATAGTGTGGGTATACATCATAGCAGCAGTACTAGTGTGGGTATATAATATAACAGCAATGCTCGCATATGTATACAACATAACAACAGTTCTAGCATTGGTTTACATAATAACAGCAATGCTAAAATGGGTATACAACATAACAGTAGTGCTAGCATAGGTGTACAACATAACAGCAATCCCAGCATGGGTATACAACTAACTGCAATATTAGTATGGATGTAAAACATAACAGCAATGATATCATGGGTATAGAACAATGCAGTACTAGCATGGGTATGCAACATAACAACTGTGCTAGCATGGGTGTACAACATAAAAGCATTGCTGGCATGGGTGTACAACATACCAGCAAAGCAATGCTAGCATGGGTTTACAACATAGCAGCAATGCTAGCATGGGTATATAATATAACAGCAGTACTAGCATGAGTGTACAACATAACAACCATGCTTGCATGGCTGTACAAGATAACAGCAATGCTACCATGGGTATACAGCATAACAGCAGCACTAGCATGGGTATACAACATAACAACAGTAGTAGCATGGGTATAGAACAAAACAGCAGTGCTTGCATGGGTGTACAACATAACAGCATTGTTAGCATTTGTGTACAACATAACAGCAATGCTAGCATGGGTATAAAACACAACAGCATTAGTAGCATGGGCATACAACATAATAGCGATGCTTGCATGGGTGTACAACATAACAGCAATGCTAGTATGGATATATAACATAACAGTATTGCTGGCATGGGTGTTCAACATAACAGTAATGCTAGCATGGGTATGCAACATAACAGCATTGCTAGCATGTCTGTACAACATAACAACGGTGCTAGCATGGGTGAACAAAATAACAATAATGCTAGCATGGGTGTACAACATAACAGCAGTATTAGCATGAGTGTACAACATAATAACTGCTAGCATAGGTGTACAACATAACATCATTGCTAGTATGGGTGTACAACCTAAGAACATTGCTAGCATGTGTGTACAACATAACAGTAATGCTAGCTTGGATATACAACATAACAACAGTACTAGCCTGTGTACACAAAATAACAACAGTGCTAGCATGGGTATACAACATAACAGCATCACTAGTATAGGTATACAACATTACAGCGTGCTAGAATGGATATACAACATAGCAATGCTAGCATGGGTATACAACATAACAGCATTGGTAACATTGGTATACAACATAGCAGTGATAGCATGCGTGTAAAACATAACAGCAATGTTAGCATGGGTATAAAACAACAACAGTGCTAGCATGGGTGTACAACATAAGAGCAATGCTGGCATGGGTGCACAACATATCAGCCATGCTACCCTGGGTATACAACATAACAGCAGTACTAGCAAGGGAGTACAACATAACAGCATTACTAGCATGGGTGTACAATATAACAGCAATGCTAACGTGGGTCTAAAACATAACAGCAATGCTAGCATGGGTATACGACATAACAGCAATACTATCATGGGTATAAAACATAACCGCAATTCTAGCATGGTTATACAACATATGAGTAATGAAAGCATGGGTGTACAACATATCAGCAATGCTAGCATAGGTATGCAACATAACAGCAGTACTAGCATGGGTATACAACATAACAGCAATTCTAGCATGGGAGTACAGCATAACAGCAGTACTGGCATGGGTATACAACATAACAGCATTGCTAGCATGGGTATACAACATAAAAACAGTGCTAGCATGGGTATACAACATAACAACAGTGCTAGCATCTGTGTACAACATAACAGCAATGCTAGCATGGTTATACAACATAACAGCAGTACTAGCATGGGTATACAACATAAAAACAGTGTTAGCATGGGTGTATAACATAAAAGCATTGCTGGCATGGGTGTACAAAATAACAGCAATTCTAGCATGGGTGTATAACATAGCAACAAAGCTAGCATGGGTATACAACATAGCAGTACTAGCATGAGTGTACAACATATCAGCAATGCTTACATGGGTGTACAACATAACAGCAATGCTAGCATGAGTATACAGCACAGCAGCAGTACTAGCATGGCTAAACAACATAACAACAGTACTAGCATGGGTATACAACAAAACAGCAGTGCTAGCATGGGTGTACAACATAACAGCATTGTTAGCATGGGTGTACAACATAACAGTAATGCTAGCATGGGTACACGACATAACAGCAATGCTGGCATGGGTTTACAACATAACAGTAATGCTAGCATGGATTTCCAACATAACAGCAATCGTAGCATGGATATACAACATTTGCAATTTCTGGAAAGAAAAAAAAGAGTACATTTAAGAGATATTATAATTAGAAAAACTGTAAATCATCTATTGCGTTAACTCCTTGACAGAATGTTGGAGAATGTCAGTTCACAATGTCTGCTTTGCAGTAATTGCATTTCCATAGCTGTAATGGAGAGGCATAGCCACAGAAGTGTATCAGGATTTGGGAATGTAGCCTGTGGCTAAGCTGAAGATTGAACACTTTAAGACAAAGATCAGCTAGTGCCAGCTTTTCACTGTTTAGTAGGCAGTTATTGTCTGTACCTATGGAAGAACTGTTTTTGTTTTTTGATAACACCTTTAGAATATGCTCCTTAGTGTTGACAAGGGTTGTAATTATTCTGGGATGGATGGTGTTGAAATAGATGTTTCATGACAAGTGTTTGGAAAAAAGCACTCGCTAGTATATTTACTATGTCATTTGCATATGAATTGATTGTTCCCATTAAGGAAAATTTTAGAGTAGTGTCTAGTTTTATTTCTTAGTTTCCTAAGATACCTAAAGAAAGAGTTGTAGTTATACTTCATCTGAGAGACTGATCTCTGTTTATAGTTTGCCTAACTTGTCCTTAGACTGCTTTTCAGTTTCTTGATTATTTTTTTATACTATCCTTCTTCCAAGCAGCCCTGGCCTTCTGTGCCAGTTATGTGTAGTTATATATATATTTCCTTTTATTATAGTGTTTGTCTGTGTTGATTGATCACAAGTGGGCTTTGGTTTTAAATTTTCCATTTTATTCAACAATACTTGGGACTGCTAGACCTAGGCATCATCTATGTGAACATAAAACTCTTTGTTGAAGTTGACTGCTTTATCAGAGTTAATATTAATGTCATGGGTACATTTGGAGATTTCATCAAATAAATGAATGATGCTTGCTCAATTGAAATCCTTTAGTACAGAGACATTGTCAGAGTGCATGTGTGTGTGTGTGTGTGTGGGGGGTAATGGGGACATGGTGTTTTTTAGAGTAAATATCAAGGATTAATGATGTGAATTAACTGGATAAAGAAAGACTAGGAGAGAGGAACATTTAGAGGCAATGTAAGTGAGGACCACATCCAGAATATTTATACAACTATTTGGTTTGCTCATCAATTGATCCAAGGAATTACATTTAGTAAATTCAACAATATCTGGGCATACTATATATTAGAGGTGTAGGTACTCCAATCTATGCACAGATAATTGAAACAACCTAGGAATATGGGGTTATTGCTTATAGAAACTTATTCGAAAGCTTGCAGAAATCTAACATAATCATCTTGAGGCATGGACAAGGTCATGTAATGTGCAAAAACCTGGTAGTATTCCTTGTCGTTGATAAACCAAAGATAAAGTAACTCATTTTGTGGATCTCTAGGTATTTGTTTGGTTGAGATGTTGTCCTTGGAAAATATGGAAACACCACGACAGTTTACAGCAAGTATAAAAGCATGGAGAGTGTATAAACCAAGTATGGAGGGAGTGGTTTCTTTTCATTTAAACTAAGTCTCTGTAACTATGCATACATGGACATGTTTCAAATGTAGGAGTACTTCAGGACTGGGTAATTTGTTATTGAGACTCCTGAAGTTAAAATGAGTCACCTTATTGTGGTTTAGTTTAGTGTTAGATGAAAATACTAAGTATGTTCATTACATAAACTCTCCCTAAGAGGCACACTAGCTGAGCACTAAGGGCTTTTATGCCAGTATACAGAAATCTTTGAATGAGAGATGGAAGCCATCCTTTGAAAAATAAGTATAGCTATCTATTGCATAATCCTAGACTGATACATACTGGATCCTCCTGGAATGGCACCAGCTATTAACTCAATTGTTAAATAAATTATCGTATCTTTATACCTAGGCATCATTCATGGTGAAGGAAGGAAGGATTACACTTAGGAACAGAGCCCTACTTGCATCCGTCCTACATCTGGAGAGTTCTGACATAAAACTATGCCCGTCTGTCAGTACTGTGCACCCTAGGTCATTCACTCCCACATGGTTCACCACCATGTTGTAGTCACAATTGCCACAGGAGTGGGTAATGGTATCCCTTAAAATGTTCTCGATCCTGACACCAGAAAGGCAGCTGACAGTAACACTATCCTTGTCCAGCCTGGTGAGCTGGGACTGTTTATGTCTGACAGCTGAGTTACCAGTCACTAATACATTTATATAAAAAGCTGGTCTGGCATTTTCATCAGTAGCTGATATATCATTATTTGAATTAGAACAGCATTGCTGCCGAGGACTTGTTTTTTATAGATCTGCATAGAGCAGGTTATAGGAAACCTCCTGCTGTATCCTGATCTTTCAATTTCATTAAGGCTTTGGCAAGAATGTCTTTAAAGCATTTTGGGAATGTGGCTGTGGTTAAGATTAGGGTATGACTATGCAATGCTATTGCATATTACTGTACATGAGGGGATGTCTACATGTGAGCTAGGCATTTACATCTCCTAGTGACAGAGAATTATGTACTAAGTAGGAGTTTATCATCAATGAACAGTATTTGAGACAGCAAATGCTAAGAGGTCAGTGATAGAATGGGAACAAGTTTGATGGCTAATCATATTGTTCAGTGCTCCATGAGTTAAGTGAACACAGTTAATAAGGAAGTTGAAGGGAGAGCTGGGAGGAGTTATTAAGCTACTATCAGCTATTTCAGTGAAGATAAGCACAAGCAACCAGGCTTCCTTAGACATTATCCAACAACTGTCAACCAGGGGAACAATCTGTGATTGGAACAACTGATTAAGAGGAAAACTGAAAATACGCATACTACCATCAGATCAGCTGCAACCTTAGTGGTACATGTTTGGCCATGTATAAATAGCAACTAAAAAAATGAAACATCTGATCCAACCAATAAACCATTCAGGTTGAACCAATGATGCTCAGAAATTAAAAAAAAAAAGGCAATAATTAACCTTCTTGCATAAGAATAATTATGACAGATTATAAGATGGGCCCAGATACCTTGCTAAATAATAAAAAAGAACCTAGGCACTACTGTTTATATGCTCCAGAAAGCACTTCCTGTGAAAAAAACTCGAAAAATGTAACTAATTGTGTTATAGGTTTTACTTCCTCTGTGCACAGACAGTAACAATTCATCAGAATGTCTTAAAATGCCTCCAAACCAGGTGCCAAGTCAAGTAGTCTAGCCAAAGAACAGTAACTAGTTCTCAGTCATGTTATGAATAAATAATAATAATAATAAAAAAACGTCATTGTTCATTGTCTCTTAGAAGTCTGAGTTCCATTTTATAGTTTCTCATTGCCCTTGTTAGACTGTAATACACTTGTAACTGCTCTATTGTCCTTCATTTGGCCTTTTATTCTTGAAATTGCAAATGTATGCCAACTGTTCTGAAGGAATGTACCACGGTTGAAAGTTTTCCCCTTGGACTATAGTAGTAATTCATTGCCCATTGCTATCTGTTTTGATATTTTCAGGAATACTACTTGTGAGGCTGTGTCAACCTGTGATATACATCCCTGCATTTGCCTGACAGTATATGACATCTCACATCCCTATTTTGTACATGACTAACCATTCCGTTTGTTCATTTTGAAAGTGTATTCATTGTTTCATTGTGTTGTATGTATACTGCTTAATATCCATTCTGTCTGCAACTGTCCTACAGACCAGAAACAGGAGCACAAATAGTCATACACCATGATGTTTCCCCAGTCTTCTCATAGGTGTTTTCTAGCTATTTGTATAAACATTGCTGACAGCTTTATTTTCTCCTTCCAGAACTTGCCTTAGTGAAGTATACCGAATCATATTGACTGTTGCTATTTGCTTTCTATTCTCTTTTCTCTGTCATAATTTTGTCCATAATATTTTTGTGTTTTTCTTTTCTCCAGTTGCATTTATTTTTTTCTAGGGCATTAGCCATGAAGCAACAAAAAGTGTGGCTGTGCCCTCTGTGCCCTATGCTGCCCATTGAATGAGTCATTGGGTACCCAGCAGCCCAAAGCCTAGCTTCTCTGCAGAGTGAAAAAGTTGTCTTGTGGATAGCAATGTGTAGAGCTTGCACTTAATGACCTCTGCTGCTGCATCTGATGTGCATGCCAAAGGTTCCTTAGAGTGGCACAGATGTGACCTCCTGGATCACCTATCGAGAGTACAAGAGTTTGTTAAGACAGTGGATGGGTAGCTCAGTATCCATATTAGTATTCTAGAGTGCCTCATCATGTCACTAACATAGTCACATAGCCACCTGGACCTTATCATCAGACAGCCAACAGTGATCCCCAACTATGATGCCATCTATGAAGATGACTGACTTCTGGATGGTTCCCCACTGGGACAACTTGGCAGGTATCTTCACCCCATGCCATCCACCATCATGAAGTTGCCCATCTTTGTTGTCTTTCAGTCACAGTCTCTTGTCAGTCATCCAATTGTCCCCATAACTAGCTGCAAACCCTGTTTCTCTACTTTTCATCACTCTCATTTCTATCAGCACTGCCATTGTCAGTCTTTGTGTTTGTTATATATTTCTGTGTTTGTGGTCCTATACCAGAATTATGCACTACTTCCTACCTGAAACCTGTTCATGCTTCCACCCCTTCTACACTTTTTTTAAAAAGAGCACCTGTCCATCACAGAAATATATTCTCACATTTCCCCACTGGAGAACCATTCATCCCTTTCCTCGGGCCTTCCGTGTGTCCACTGTTTGACCTTCCTCCTTTCCAACAACAGCATGAAATGTGGAATGGTGTTTTATGCCATTGAAATTCATTGTAAAAAGACACATGTCTGCTGGTGTTTACAATTCTTGCTTTTTATGTTCATCACCTTGCTTTCCTACTGTAGAGGTGGAATAAGGATCCAAGACTTCCACATCTCTCCTAACAATATGTGGCCCTATGAGCCACTGATTGTTTAGCGGAAGCATCTATATGATCCTCTGAAAAAACATCATCCCTGCAAAAGACAATCGGAGGCTTTTACTCAACATATTCACTAAAAAGCTTAAGAGAAGAAAATCTGTGTAAAAAAATATAAGGATTATCTCCACGACAGATAAAAATAACTTTCAGTGCAGTTCAGTTTACACTTCCAGCATAATTGACCGACGGCATGTCACATGGTGAAATGCTTTTCTTGACAGTCATTTGCTAAAGGAGCATTTTGTTGCAAATATAAAATTGTAGAAGTTTCTTAAGTTATCATAGAATACTAAAAAATAGAAACCAAAGCCAGCAACAAGTGAGCCATGTGGTTAATAGTAGTTTATTAAAAACTACTAAGACATCATTTCAAACTTATGAAAAACACACGTAAGGAGTTGCACGGCAAAAATTCAGACTAAAAAATAGAAACCAAAGCCAGCAACAAGTGAGCCATGTGGTTAATAGTAGTTTATTAAAAACTACTAAGACATCATTTCAAACTTATGAAAAACAGACTGGTTTCGGCCAATATTAATCCTGGCCTTCTTCAGTGTATTACAAAAAGCACAACCAAAATCAAGTCTTATATAATAAGTGAAAACAGATAATTGGTTGACAATTACATATCTAATTAGTGAGCTCATGAATATTTATGTAGTGATAGACAATATACACCATAATGGATACACACTATAAGAAATATTTTTTAAAATTCTTTCATAAATATTCATTAAGCCCTGGGTTAAATAAGGCACCAAGTTTGGTGATCCATTTTTTCTCCCTGGCATCAAGTTTCTTATGCCAGCCAAATTTGTGAGTTCGATCACCAATGAGTTTATCTATGATAGTAAAATGGAATTGAGCTGTTTGGTGTGTGAGTGTGTGTTTATATAGGGCATTGGTAGTTCTTTTACATTTAATGTCACTCAGGTGTTCTGACATATGTAACCTAAATGGGCGAGAGGTCTGACCTATATAAAATGCATGGCAACTACAACATGCCATGTAAATAGCCCAATCTGTATTACAATTCGCAAAAAATCGAATATCAAAAACAGTACTGCTGTTTCTACTACTAAATTCCTTGGACTTCAAAATATATTTACAATTAACACAATGTCCACAGGGGAAACATCCAATCAATCTGTCACCCAAAATGGTGGTTTGATATAGCTGAGGTAGAGTAGACTCAGAATGATGTTTGTAATGATTAAAATATCCTGCTAGATTTTTTCCTTTACGAAAAGAAAAAGAACATGTATTAGGAATAAATGTTTGGATCTTACTATCAGCTTTAAGTATATTCCAATTGTCTTTGATGATATCCATGAATCTATTAGTATTCCTGCCAAGCGTAGTAGTGAAACGTAATATGTGTGGAGACAAAGATTTCTTTTTGTATGTCAATAGATTTTCTCTATGTAATCCCTTAGCATAATTTTTGGCCATAGTGACATATCCTGAGCTGTATCCTCTGTTGATAAATCTATTGTGTAAATCATGAGCATGATGTTTAAAACTAACATCATCCGAACAATTACGTCTTATTCTAAGAAATTGTGATTTTTGGAATGCTTTTGGCGATATGTTTTGGATGAAAGCTGGAGGCATGGAGTAAGGTGTTATACTGGGGGAACTTCCTATAAACTTCAGTGTTCAGGGTATTATCCTCATTCTTTGTAACCAAAACATCCAAAAACGTAATGGATTTTTGGTCATAAGTGATAGTAAACTGAATTCCCCATTTGTTATCATTTAGATATTCCATAAATTCTCGGAGATATCCAATATCTGATCTCCACACCATCCAGCAGTCATCCAAATATCTCCGCCAAATGTCAATATCAGGCAAATACAAGTTATGAGTATCATCATAGATCATGATTTCCTCAATATAAGCCATGAATAGATCAGCATAAATGGGGGCAAAAGAAGCCCCCATTGCTGTACCTCTGATCTGTAAATAACATTCCTGATCATAGAAAAAGACGTTTTTAGTCAGTACATACAGTAATTATCCCCTACACGATAGAACGTGAATATAACAGTCCGTAATAGGATTGGTGGCTATGCACATTAGATGTAAGCTCATTATATACCAACATCCCTCATTGGGCTGGTCTTGATGCTATTGAATATTGGCTTTATAAATCCAATATGTATCAACCTGGTTTCAATACTTTTCTGATAAACTTGACTGAGCATGTACTGACTAAAAACGTCTTTTTCTATGATCAGGAATGTTATTTACAGATCAGAGGTACAGCAATGGGGGCTTCTTTTGCCCCCATTTATGCTGATCTATTCATGGCTTATATTGAGGAAATCATGATCTATGATGATACTCATAACTTGTATTTGCCTGATATTGACATTTGGCGGAGATATTTGGATGACTGCTGGATGGTGTGGAGATCAGATATTGGATATCTCCGAGAATTTATGGAATATCTAAATGATAACAAATGGGGAATTCAGTTTACTATCACTTATGACCAAAAATCCATTATGTTTTTGTATGTTTTGGTTACAAAGAATGAGGATAATACCCTGAACACTGAAATTTATAGGAAGTTCCCCCAGTATAACACCTTACTCCATGCCTCCAGCTTTCATCCAAAACATATCGCCAAAAACATTCCAAAATCACAATTTCTTAGAATAAGACGTAATTGTTCGGATGATGTTAGTTTTAAACATCATGCTCATGATTTACACAATAGATTTATCAACAGAGGATACAGCTCAGGATATGTCACTATGGCCCAAAATTATGCTAAGGGATTACATAGAGAAAATCTATTGACATACAAAAAGAAATCTTTGTCTCCACACATATTACGTTTCACTACTACTTTTGGCAGGAATACTAATAGATTCATGGATATCATCAAAGACAATTGGAATATACTTAAAGCTGATAGTAAGATCCAAACATTTATTCCTAATACATGTTCTTTTTCTTTTCGTAAAGGAAAAAATCTAGCAGGATATTTTAATCATTACAAACATCATTCTGAGTCTACTCTACCTCAGCTATATCAAACCACCATTTTGGGCGACAGATTGATTGGATGTTTCCCCTGTGGACATTGTGTTAATTGTAAATATATTTTGAAGTCCAAGGAATTTAGTAGTAGAAACAGCAGTACTGTTTCTGATATTCGATTGTTTGCGAATTGTAATACAGATTGGGCTATTTACATGGCATGTTGTAGTTGCCATGCATTTTATATAGGTCAGACCTCTCGACCATTTAGGTTACGTATGTCAGAACACCTGAGTGACATTAAATGTAAAAGAACTACCAATGCCCTATATAAGCACACACTCACACACCAAACAGCTCAATTCCATTTTACTATCATAGATAAACTCATTGGTGATCGAACTCACAAATTTGGCTGGCATAAGAAACTTGATGCCAGGGAGAAAAAATGGATCACCAAACTTGGTGCCTTATTTAACCCAGGGCTTAATGAATATTTATGAAAGAATTTTAAAAAATATTTCTTATGGTGTATATCCATTATGGTGTATATTGTCTATCACTACATAAATATTCATGAGCTCACTAATTAGATATGTAATTGTCAACCAATTATCTGTTTGCACTTATTATATAAGACATGATTTTGGTTGTGCTTTTTGTAATACACTGAAGAAGGCCAGGATTAATATTGGCCGAAACCGGTCTGTTTTTCATAAGTTTGAAATGATGTCTTAGTAGTTTTTAATAAACTACTATTAACCACATGGCTCACTTGTTGCTGGCTTTGTTTTCTATTTTTTAGTCTGGATTTTTGCCGTGCAACTCCTTACGTGTGTTTTTCATAAGTTTGAAATGATGTCTTAGTAGTTTTTAATAAACTACTATTAACCACATGGCTCACTTGTTGCTGGCTTTGGTTTCTATTTTTTAGTCTGGATTTTTGCCGTGCAACTCCTTACGTGCAGGGGAACTTTGTTTTGGATCATAGAATACTACCATACCCCATAATCTAAATAAATAAGACATCAGAAAAATCCAGTTCCATATTCATATTTCACCTTAGAAACAGCAACTGCAAAATTTACAACATTTTCATAGTGTAGATCTTATATATATAGCAGCAATACCAATGAAATGAAAACAGAGATTAAGCTTTTTCATTGCAGCAAACTGTAATCAAAACAGTCATAAGTGACAACGGAAAATTGCCATTCCTTTATGCATACTTCTCCAAAAATAAGTAATAAATAAATGAACAAATACATATATAAATAAATAAACATCATGAGCTGATAACAAGCACGATATCCACAAAATGTTCCCTGCCAAAATGCAAGAGAGCATAAACAGAGTCTAAAAGATTGTTCAGTGGCTATATAAATTTAACCAAATCAAATGCCTATCAAATGTAAAAGAATCATTTTTAGCAGAAATGCTTATACTTTTCATGTGAGTGGAAACCGTTATAAAGTCTATACTAGTTTGGTTGCATCAAAACATGCCACAGGGCAAGTTGTACCCTGAAAAACGACATAAAGCATTGGGTTGGAAACAATCGTTACATCATTCTTTCTAATCCATTCATCATCTTGGCTGGGAGCTGGCCCACTACAACAAATATGTGTTGTCTAGGAGACAACAGAAGAAACAGCAACAGAAGTACATACAGCCACATCACCCTTTTCAGTCCATGACACAACATATGACCAATAAGCATTATCAGGGGAATTGAAACAGCAGATCCCATCTTCATTATTGTCTCCAAAAATAATAGCATACGTAAACAATGCAACTTTGCATACAGAAATATTTGTATTCTCTTGTAGAATATGCCTTTAAAACCAAAAGCCTACTGCAAACCATTTCTGGCATGGAACCTGCTCCAGACATGAAAGCATTCAGTACTAGAATATTCAGCTTAAATTCAAAAGTGAAGAAAACTGTGTCAGACTCAGGAACTGTATATGAAGAACAAGCTTGAACTTGAGAAGCTGCTGACACAACTTCCGACATGACAGAAATGGAAGGAGTGTAGATGATTTTTTTATTCAATACAAAATTTAATTATAAATAAAACATCAGCAGACAACCATCAATGAATACATCTGCAAATGCTGTTTAATATCAGAATTAATACGCTGAAATGACCAGATCATGTTATACTGAGAGAATAATGATTATCCTGCCATATGCACCAAAAAATACCATTAAGAAATGGATCAGCTTGAGACCGTAAATTAATTGGGAAATATAACAACCAAATTGGTTGATTTCTTCATTCGGTTTATGCAATTACACCACTGTGTATTCAGTAGTGACCAAGCAGAAAAAAAAAAAAAAAAACTGGAGACTATCTAAATAAATACTGACAGGTTTCTTCAACTTAAAAACAAGTATCACATGTGTAATATCTCTCTGACTGTGGTTTATGTTTCATCGTACCTTTGATGGTTGTAAATTGAGCATATACCAACAGAAAAAAATCATGTACCATTAAACAAGCTGACTTGTCTATTAGCATATGCTGAGGAGATGGAACAAAATACAGGAAAAATCAGGTACAGTCTGTAAAACTAAAGAGAGAAATATACCTGATTTTCCTTGTATTTCTGCATTGTCCATCCTTAAACCTCAGTAGACTCTCATATCTCTCAACTGTCCATACTTTTTCATCACAGTTTTCTTCTATTCCTCATAAAAATATTTTCTGGCAATCCACTGGATATTGAAGTCTTTAAATAATGATATTAAACAGTGATGTGCATTTGAGATTTATGTTTCATATTCTTTAGAAAATGCATGCTAACACAAAACCTTGTTTCAGTAAGTTTCTAAGTTTATAAAAGCAATAGATTCTGTCCCTATTTTTGGACCTTTTATTCCCACCCATATGTTGTTTTCTGTCCATGTTTCTTACATTAATACTAACAAAAAAAAAAAACAGCAATGGAGAGTCTCTTTTCTCAGCTGCTGATAAACTGTGCAAGCAAGTTGCATATACATGTGCAGTACATCGCAAAATGTAGAAGACTGTGAAACAACACAGATGAACACTATAGCTCTGTTACACAAAGACATTATTTAAGAAAGGTAAGCAATTTTTTTTTAAATAATGCCATTGTATAATAGCAATAACCAACTCCTGAGTGTGGGTAATGCTTGATTTACCCATGGATGGTTTTAGCCCTCATGATCATACCACACCAAACATGGGTAAACCAGCATTACCTACACTCAGTCATGGGTTATTGCTTAAATATGCAAGGTTTATTTTAAATATTTATATACCATTCATAGAAATTATCTCAATTTGACTGTAAATTTCCACTGTTTATCAGGCTTGTGTTTATAATAATAATGCTATTTGTAGGGCGGGAGATAGGGACTAGGGGTAGGGTTAAGGTTACAGTCAGGGTTCTCAACTGTCCCAGTTTTGGAAGGATTTACCAATTTACCACTGCACAATATAGGCTAATACATTCATAGGTAAGTCCTAGGCTAGCTGCCATTTTGGGCTATTTTAACTCCTGCCAATTTCCCTTTTTTGCTGGAAATAACCTATTCCATCTGGTTATAGATTGGCCTTATGCATTCCATGGTCTATAATTATATATTTTCCCTAATGAGAATAACTGGGATGATACCATAGATAATTTGAGGGGACAAATGCATGGGATAAAGCATACCTAGATATATATATATATATTTATATAGGTTTACCACCACATAACCGGTAACTGAATTTTTGCATGTCGAATGGTCGGAATGTCGCAAAACCACCAAATGCGACATTTTCAACAACTCTACATCCAAAATGAGTGCTAACATGGGTAACAAAGGGGGCGCGGGTTTGAAAATTGATACAGTTGCATTCGGCAATGTGCATATTTGCCGCACTCCTTTCGATCATCAGGGCTTGACCATCCATCCATTGGTTATGCAGAGAGAGAGAGAGAGAGAGACATATTCTTGGCAGAAAGCCCACTATTTCAGGCTTCATTAACCCTTTCTCACAATTTTATGAATTTCCCTCATCACACCTGACTTTTAAAACTGCCCAATACACAGAAAACCACTTTACATAGCCAACATATGAGTGGCACCAATAATTATAGAAAAAGGACAAACATTCAGAAGACAAAAAGAATGACCTTGTGTGGTGGAATTTTGCAATACAGTTCAGCAGAGTCTACAGATTTCACTCTCTCTTTTTGAAAATGTTGCTTATATTATTCCACCAGTTTTATCAATCTCTGGGGGGGGGGGGGATTCAATAAAGCCTACATGTGCATGTCGTGGAATGATGCGCACACAGCCACAAATATTTTAGATTCAGTGAACTCTGTGTAGCCACGTGCACTCATGCACAAACATGGCAATTTTTGTGGCATGCAAATTACAGCATAAATAGCTGAAATGTATGCCAATGAAGCAAACCAACATGGTGGAAAGATTCAACAAGCTGTAAAGCTACCATATAAGCTCCATGCTCATGTTGCCCATCTATTCAAAAACTTTTTGAATACAGCCACAGAAAGGAGTCTATATGGAAAGAAGAGCAAGTAAAAGTGATTAGATTTGAACAGAACTGACCTTAACATATAACAGAAGACAAATTATGGCATTATTAAACAGAGTAGATGCCACAAAAATATAGTAACAGTACACGCAATTCTTTTTAAGTGCCATGACATAAATGCAGCTTTGCTCCCCGACCCCCAAATGAAGAATATAGTAATAACCGCCTCTTTCCCTTAGTTCTTCCTGCCACCATTTACCTTTTACCTTATGACCTGCTCTTTTTTACCTAACTCTTGACTGTGTAAATTCATACATTCTTTTTTAATTCTTTCTTCTATCTTTTGTCCCACACTTATTTAGTCCTAATTTCTGATTTATATATTTGTATTAACAGTTTGATTTATGATAGTTTGAATATTTACAACAGTTTGACTCATATATATTCTTTAAATTGTCTGTCTATTGTATTATATATAACACATTACTGTGTGGAGATTTTCTCCCTGGGCCTCCACTGAAAATGGACATATATCCAGAAGGATTATTCCAGTCAACAAATATAAAATAAAATAAAATAATAAATAACCAATGTAGATAGCTAAAAGTGTAAACCCCATGAAACAGACTATTCATACTCTCATGTAAGCATATACAGAATGTATCTGTACAGTCAAATTTTATCAAAACCTGTATTCCTCTGTACAGATATATAAGGAAGTAATATCCTCCTTTGTGTGTATAACATTGGACTCTCCTTCAGTTTCCCTACCTACACGGTTAACAGCTGTGTAGATTCAGAGCAGTTAGCACAGTGAAGATACTAATGAAGTCAAAACTCATTAGATTTGCTGAATTCCAAAAAATTGTAACTGTGTGTAGACGTTCCCACAGTGTTTGTTTTCAATGGATGGCAACAGTGAATGATGATATCAGGGGGGTGTCAGGCTACACTTACAGAGGTGTGCATATAGGTCTATGAAGTGTGAAAGTACATGTAAGCAGTGCACAAGTCACAAGTTCTGTTTCATCCTCTTTATTATTTGTTAAAAATGTGTCTTCTCAGTCCAGTTTATGTATTTTTTTTAATTTTTGTCACTGATTGTGCTATGCACAGCCACTGGAAATGGAGGAATGAATGGCAGGTTTCTCCATTCTTGTCATGTATTTATTCCTCTAGCAGCATGTGTATGTGTTAGGCTAGAGTATAGATTGTCCTAGGTTCTAGTATAGCAGCTTCCTTCACTTGTTTGCGTGATATTACAGGAGCAAAGTAATAACAAGATTTCCTGTATTTACCTTATTTAAGCATAGGTGCGTACAGCAGTGCAGAGGTATGTATCCAGCACCAATGGAGATAACATACTCAGTTAAGCAGCAGGTGTTTTTCATAGGTCCTAATTAAAGCAAAAAACGGTGATTTTTCAACACAGTGGAGCTATTCAACAAAATAAAGCATCCATGTAGCCTACATTCTTGTTTTTCCTGAATACTGCAATACAACTGGAGTAGAGACAAGTACATTTTAGCCCTGAAACACAATTGTCAGCTGCTGCATTTGCAAGGTAATTCCTGAACCTAGAATGTATTCTTTAATAATACTATGGCATACCCTTGTATTTCTTAACTTGGTGCAGTAATCAAGTAAATAGTGATGTGTTTGTACAGACGGCACTTTAACATGTGACAGCAGACACCTATTTTACTTATATGTGTCCATTACTACGTTTTTTTTTTGTTATTGTTCTCATTTTAAATTGCACATTTTGTGTGATGTATCACATAGGGCAAACAGTGGAAATGGGGAACAAATTAATTTCTAGTTTAGCTGTGTTTATCTGGTTTGCACAAAGTGTGACAGACCATCTAGTTAGCAAACAAACAAAAATAGAAACTGGATACATTCTATTAATGTCCTTGGCCATATTGAAAACCGAGTCTGGAGTACATATTGTATCGGGTTCTAGTACAGAGTGTGCAATCTTTGTTTTACTGCTGTGACTTTGCAGTTTACAGCAATGAAGTGCAACATAGACAGCCATTTCCTCAATATTCTTGTGGCAACAGGTATAAGTGTAGGGCTGCCATACACATGGTCCTTTATTCGAATACAGCATATTCCATACAGTATTACTTTTAATGATAGAGTAATCTAAGTATTATCACATTTATGATCAAATATATGACTGCAGGTATACTGAGTACTGCAGTCCTGTAAATGTCTTCCTGCTATCTGAACCAGCATGGCTTTAACTTTTGTGAAAAACACATACACAGCTGCCTATACATGCAAATGTTTGCCACTGCTGCAGTCTACTTGCCAGAAATTAGCAATGCAGCTTACATTTTCACACTGCTTACCTATGCACAAACAGGTGTAACTCAAATGTGCGCACATTTTGTTAAACATTGTGCAAATTCACTGCTCACTTTGCTATGGAACTGTATATATATATTATGCTTTCTTATTGGTGTTTATTGTTCATTTTCTTTGTATGACATAAAACTACATGTGGAAATATTGCAAACTAAAGGCACAATCTAACTATACGTCATAAATTTAGAATACATCCAAGTGTTGGTCCACCCCCCAGATAAGCAATGCAGTCCCGGGATATCAGTATTTTTTCCACAAACATATCAAACACACTACAGAGTGTAATATATAATGTTGTGTGCTCCCTTATGACCAGGGCCAGTTGGTGGTGCTCACAGCCTTGCTCTGCTAAATTCAAATATTCTACTATGCTCAATAAGGGTACTTGTGCTTTCATACAGCTGGGCTTCTACACATCCTAGCGCTGTTAGGCTACTGGCATCATATAAACCTTAGAATCTATGTGCCTATGCATGCCTCTCAACCTGTTGTACCCCACATGGCCTGCTGATGTCATCCTCTATAAGTTCACCTTCAGTCTTATGTGACATACAAAGCATTGATACAATTTTTTTACTCTATTCTGTTATCTTCAGTTTTAAAATTACCAACTCCTAACAAATAATTTTTTTTACTGTTAAGACTACACAGGTCATAACAAATGCACACTATACTACAGATTTCAGCAAGCAATCATTGATGTGGGCATATATTGTACATATGTGTGTTCCAATTATATTGATTACAAGTTTACAACAGGCCATTGGTGCCACTGCTTTAGAGCTCTGACATTACATTGCAATATCAATGAAAATGTAACAGTATTGTATATTTGGGAAGGGTGGTTTTTGAAACCCACAACCTCTGACTACTCTCTAATACTGCACTGTTGTTTTGGCTTACAGACTAATGCATGCATACATACTTCCATTTTGCACTTGAGAGATGCATGCTCAATCTGATACATTTCTATAATAAACCAAAAAAGGTGTCTTTACTTTTAGTGCTACAATAACAGTACTATTTGGATTTATACATCCACATGCATCTTGCATCCATGCCAATCTCAAGGCATGGGTTCACACATTCAGTTCTTGTTCTGCAATGGCTGTGGAGAAAAAAGAACAGAACAGAATACCATTATGAATACAAATCCTGTCTATATTCAGCTATTAACTCTTACTAGTAGTCTCTGTAAGTGATACGTACACATCTGTGGGGTGCCCCTAGTCCTACATTACTTGATACATTGTTCAAGGGTATCTGTCTTCTTCATCCGGAGTTATCTGTAGTGATTTCTACATTACTCAGCAGTTTGAGGGATACCAGTAGCACTGTTCAAAGCCTGGAAAGGACTATTCCATGCCTCCGACTTGTAATCTGAGCCACAGTAGTCCCTCTGCAATAGTCTGAGCTCATGGTCATTCACTAGCAGTCAAAAAACATTTTGGACTCCTGGAGACTCCATCTTTGAGCACGGAATCTCAAACCCTCTCCATTGTTTTCTTTCACACCAACCCTTATGTTCTCTGTTTGTTTTTTAATTTACTGTTTTTTTTTCCTCACAGCATAGCAGGATAGGCCTGGCCAACAGAAGCCACCTGCCCCCACTCCACCGGCTATGGCACTAAGGCCTAGTACATCTGGGACGCAACCTGATAGCACCCCATCTGCTGCCCCTGTACTACCTGACCCCTCAAATAGTTCTGCCCTGTAGGATAGGCCAGTGGTTCCCTCCAGGAGCAGTGGCATAGGTGGTGATTTTATCACCCATAATGAACTGCCAGGGTTAACAATTGGGATTGTGTGTCACACAGTTGAAGCACACCTACGCTGGATGGGGACATTGGTCTACATCATTCTACTGAATAACACAAGGAGACACAGATGTCAGACACTGCAGCCATCAGTGTAGTGAGGTGATGGTGATGACAGTCCAGTGGGTGATGATTCAGTTCTTACTGTCACCCAGGTTGATGACCATGGGTTTGCAATGTGCTCGCCCTCACCCCAACCATGGTGTTCACCCACCTCTTGTGTCCTTTGCTGTACCTGTGTCTTGTCTTGTATGTTCTGTCTGTCTGCGATTACTTCCTCACCTACTCAACCTACCTGACCCAGACATACCTACATCCTTTCACTATCATTTCTCTCTCGCAAAAAAGGGGGGGGGCGGTTTGCCCCAAACAAATTCTGTCCCATATGTAGCTCTCCAGTTCACACACATTGTCTTGACACAAAAGATTTCATCCAGTTGGCTATAACAACATGATTGTCTTGTGGTCACCCCTCTCTCTGAAGTTGCCAGTCCAAATGTAGCTAATATTCTGCACATCTGAACATTTTTACTGTTGAAGAAATGGATTGCTATGGTTCTTTCCTACATGCTTCCTGCATATTCCTGCCCTCCTTTCACTCCCCCCCCCCCCGCTTGATCCCCATTTCAAGAGTTTCCTATCTTTCCCATTTCTTTTCTTTAAAGCATAATTGTGTGATGGTGTGCATCACCCACTAATGTGTGGCTATGGCAAAACATAGTTATAATCATTAAATGAAGCTGTATTGGAAACCAGTAAGATCAAGCCCTAGAAAGCATGCATTACTCCACTAAGAGCAGGAACACATGCTGCCACAAAGTCAATAAATTACCACGTATATTTCAGAGATTCCATACCAACTATCACACTTTGTAATTTGGATTTATACATAAAAATATTTGAAATGGTTACATACACCAGGATTCAAACTTAGTACCATCTGACCCCAAAAATGAACAGATCAATGCATTACCAGATGGTGTTACAGACTCAGTTAAATAGCAGGTATATTTTAGAGACCATATAGCAAATGGCAGACTTAATGCTGTTGCATACACCTACTACTTATCTGACTCTGTGGCTGTAGGTATTAATTCACTAATGCAGTGATATGTTCCTTTCTGGGTCCAGATGGTACTAGTTCTGAGTAGAGCTGGAGATAATACATTGAACTACGTTTGTATTAGCATTGCTTAGTGATGATGAGTGATGCGCACCATCACACACTAATGCTTTATAAAACTAAATGGGTATCACTCAATAATGCTTTGTAAAACATTACTGATTCATATAAAATTAATGGGGTAGAGAATATTTGTGATATGTAGAGCAAGCATGGGGGAATACAAAGGGAAATCCTTGGTAAACTGACTATTGATTGTATAAAATACATCTGATACTTAACTGGCTGAGTACAGCACGTGTTAATGCATTGTTGTTGGAGGCAGATGTTACTGGGTTCGCATATGGATGTAAGTAGTAATTTTACAAGTGTGAGCAGAATTCAGATGGAATGACTAGCAGTAGTTTTTTTTTTTTTTTTTATTTACCTGAGATTAAGATTTTTTATCGCAAGAAAGAATAAGGGAAGATATGGATGAATGCACTGAGTGGGACAGGCAAGAATGGATGGTGGGTAGTGTGCATAGGATCGAAAATAAGGGAGTACTGATATTTTCATATTGTGGTCAAAACAGAGATGTGTAAGAAACTATGACAGGATGTGTTAAAACAAAATTAAACAGGGAACATTAATGTAGTGTTACAGACAATGCTGAATAGATTATTTGGGAAAGCAGAATTTGTGTTAAGTAGAAATGAATTTAGCGGGCAAGCAGGTTTTGGTTGATGATGAAACTTTGCATAAAATGGAGGCTAAAGAAGTAAGTGAAAGACGGACGTCAGACCACATCTTAGTAACTATAGAAGGGAATGAAGGGAGGGAAGGACTATGGATATGGAGGCGGAATTCATGATAGTATAGATGTGCAGACAAGGTACACTGGCTACAGAAAACAGACACTAAAGTGACTGAAAGAAATAAGCTGGAATATGAGCAGGTATGAGTAAAGGAATGGCATGAGAAGGAATTAAGGCAATTTGGAGGATGGAAGTAATAGGGTAAAGAGGATCTTATTACAGGTGGAGTCAGATATGAAACTGAGGCAGAAGCAGGTAGAGATAAATGAGAAGGAGGAATAGTTATGGGAGGAGGTTGCAGTCAACGTGGAGAAAGAGAGAGATAATAAAAGAGAAATTTGAAGAACTGGGGGAGTTAGAAAAGAAGGAGATGCAGATAGAAGTTGAAAGCATGGGAAAGTAGAAAAAGAAAGGAGGAAGTGATGTGAAATGACTAGAGTACAAATGTAAAGGTCAGAAGAAGAAGGTGTGAATGACTAGAAAAGAGACAGAGTAAGGTAAGAAATGTACTCAGATCAAGAAGATAAGAAAGGAGTTCAAGAGATTATATGAAACGATTTATAATGGCTGAGTGATATGGAAGCAATGCTTAAGGAATGAGAAGGACCAGAGTTGAGGGAGAAATAAAGGGAAAGGAGGGATAAAGCAGTTGATTCAGGAAAGACCATAGTTCATAGGTTCATAGGCTGGTACTAGGCTATCAGCCCTAGGGCCTATACAAGCCTAGCCATAACAATTCCCTGGCTATTTCTTCCCACACTATTTACTTCCCTGGACCCCTGTCTAGCAGGGCGGCTGACATGATCTTTGGGGTGAATTTCCTTTCTCCCATCCAATCGTCAAGGTTCCTTTGGAAGAGGACCAAAGAGGCACTCTGCTTGACATGTATGGGCAATCTATTCCAGAGTCTGGGGAGTCTCTGGATCAGGAACCTATCCCTCCAGCATGTTTTGTTTATTGTGATGACAAGGTTTAGATCCCTGGAGCGTGTGGCTCTGAGGGATTGGGATTTCTTTAAGTGTAGCATGTCCAACAGCTCTGGGTTTGACATGGCCTTGTATGTTAAGCAAAGATCTCCTCTGAGTAGATGATATGCGACAGAGTATAGCTGGAGTTTTTTTAGGTGGTCAGTGTAGGGCATCTGCTTGAGGCCTGTGATTCTTTTAGTGAGGTATTTCTGTGGCCTTTCCAGTTGTTGCAAATGTCTTGAGAGGTGCATACCAAACGGGGCATTGCATTCTATAATGGGTCTAATGAGGGATGAGTACAGTGGGATAATGACCTCCTTTTTTCTGGAAGAAAAGCCCTTAGTGATGAGGTGTGCCACATAGAAGGATTTCCTGACTGTTGTGGCGATGTGGTTATCGACGGTGAGAATAGTGTCCCTAAGTCTCTTATCAAACGTGACTGGGGATATGAAAAAAATGAAAAACAAGTGGTCCAGATGGAATTGTGACTGATTAGTATAAAGTGGTAGAATAATGTGCAGTGAATTAAACAGGGTAGGAGAGGATAGGTGATACTGAAGTCTATCTATTAAGCACATGGTGTTTGCAGTGCTATATAAAGGGAAAGGAGAAGAGGAAAGAGGACTTGGCAAACTACAAGACAATTTCATTATATAACACAGATCCCAACATTATATATGCAGCCAGGTTAGATGACCTACTTAAAAAGTGTGAGGGGTTTCTTTGTTGGGTTTTGGGAAAGCTACATTATATAGAAATCACTGGTGGTCATTTTGAAATGTTGTGAAGTAGCATAACAGCAAAGCCATAAAAGGAACAGGGGTATTTGTTTTGGATAGACAAAATAGTTTCAATTCAGTAACTTGGGCATTTAAGGTGAAAAATGTAGAGCAAGGTTTTGGGACAGGGTGGGCTGTACAGAGCATCAGAGCTCTATATAAGGAACCAAATGATCAAATAAGGGTAAGTGGTTGTATTGTGGATAAGTCAAACATAGGAAGAGGAAGAAGATAGGGCTGCCTTCATCTCCATGATTTTTATTTTAGTAATGGAAACATTATCCCAGACGATAAACAAGCTGATAGAAAAATGTGACACTAATGATAAAAGAGGTAGTATTAACCTGTTTGCACATTACTATCAAAAGATGTGGAAGAGATGCTGTGTCAAGTGCCAGAATATTTTGATGAGTTCAGTAAAAAAGTTCTGTCTAGAGGACCATCCAATGAAGTTCCTAGTTGCAGAGGTGGAGGAAGAACTGCAAAATCCAGTATGTTTGGTATGGTCAAAGGGAGCAGAGAAATATCTGGGTGTTAAGGCATACCTAAAAGCAAAGGAGATAAGTTGGGAGTACTTTTGGAATTCAATAAAATATTTTGGACTGCTGGACCAGTAGGGTGATAACAATTAGTGGAAATGTAGAGGTAGTACACATTATAGGATTACTTTTAGTGATTGATTGATTAAGACATCTGCAAATAAGGTCACAGTCAGTGTAGCTGGGAAAAGAACAGAAAGTATGAGAAAGATTTGTGTGTTGAGAGAAGAGAAACAGGAGCAGGAAGGAAAGAATGAGAGTGAGAAAGGACATAGAGGGATAGAGTATGCCCATGTTTACTAGCTACACATTGCAAGAAATTTGGCAAAAAGATTGAGGAGTATGGATAATGACAGAGTTAGACAGGTAATGTGGGAGATCAATCGATAAAAATTGGGAAAACACGAATAAGGAGACAAAGAAGGCAATGCAGGGGAAATAGAAGGAAGTGCATGAAGAAGAAGGTAAGGACAAGTGTAAGACAGAGGACTGAATCAGGAATGTAATAAGTTTATAAAAGCAGCAACTGTTTAGGAAGGAAATGGGGTGGTGGGGATTAGAACGGATTATGAAATGTGGAGTATTTATAAATGTAGGGTAAGAAAGAAAATTTAAATATGTTTGAATATATAAGATGGGCTTTTGGTTGGAGGATGTGAGATCAGCTGATGTATAGAAGCGTTGTTATGAAGATAGAGAAGAAAAGGAGGAGAAAGAAAAGATGATGCAGCGAAGAAAGAGGGAAAGGGAAAATGGTATGAGTGAAGATGAGTAGAGAAAGGCAAGATAGGATGAATATTTAAAAATCTGGAGTTAGAGAGAGAGAGAGAGAATATATAAAGACAGAGAGAGAGAGATGAATGTGTTTGGTAAATTGATAAAAATGGAGTGAGCCTTAAGAAATTGCAAAGGCCTTAAAAGTATGAGGAACACTGAAGGACTTGCATATGTGATTATAACATATTATAGGACTCCAAATCTATTAAATGAGGAAAGACATAGCCTCACTCTGAAATTGGTAATTTCTGATCAGTACACTTCTTTGATAAACACATATAAATACATAAATAATGTCAATGACAGCATCTGAGTGATGGAAATGGGAGACAAAATATATTTAATCTTGGATAGGCGTAGGGCTGTAACATTCTCCTATGTTAGTGAGTACCAGATCCAGTGAGTTTCCACTCCTGCTATGTGTATGAACTACCTGGTCCAGGGTGTTTGTGTTGACAAAGTCCAGAAATCTCTGGGCCTGCACATTTGGGATTATGTATGATTCCCAAATTACAATGGGGTAGTTAAAGTGTTGTGTATTGGGTTGAATGGTGAGTGACCCCAGTAAGTTTAAGTATGTCTTATGGGTTTCTTGGGTCATAGAGGGGAAGTTATAGCTTGAAAGAATATAGTATGTGACTATGTGACTTTGCCTATGGTAATCTGGATGTTGAGAAGCTCAAGCTCATCATCTTGTTTGACCAGCCTTGAGGCATGATTGTTTTAATCAAGACACCTCCACCATTGGTTCGTGCCTGTGCAGTAGCAGGTCAAAATGTATGGAAGTCATTATAGCCCTTCAATGCTGGGGTGCTCAGTGCGGCATTAAACCATGTTTAGTAAGTGTGCAAATGGGTGCATTTTCCAGTGTGAGGAGATCTTGGAAGGAGTGGAATTTCCTGTTTAGACTCTTGGCATTGAGCAGTAACACCATTAAATTTTCTAGGGTTGTTTTTTTGGGTCTATATTAGTACAGTGAAAGTTTAGCTTGTTGAACACCGAAATGTCGACAGCTAAACAATGAAAGCTTAAAACCCCGAATGGCCAGTTCCGCAAATTTTTTCATAGGGAAAAAAGTCACTTGGCCGTAATTAGGAATTTGCCCTTTTCCCCAATGTAGAGTGATCTCGGAGTTGGCATATTTAGTTAGAGGTATGTGGGGGGCAGATCCCCCCACATCAGGGGGTGTGGGGGGGTCAAAGCCCCCCACTTAATTAGGGTTTAAAAGTTTGTTTTAGTATCTGATGGCCAAAATAAGTTTTTCCCTATGAAAAACTTTGCGGAAGTGGCCATTCGCTGTTTGAAGCTTTTTGCTGTTAAGCTGTCCATGATTGGGTGTTCGACAAGGTAAGTGAAAGATATAGACCTGTTTTTCTATGGTAGGTTTGTTAGTCTGGCATCGACTAAAAAAGGCAATACCGGGGGGGGGGGGCAATGTCTTAGCCAATATTCAAAAGCCTTGAGAGGACAGGTGCAGATCATCGCTACCATAACAGCATGTTTTTTTGAAGATATCCTCTCATGCTGACAAATGTTGTGCCCACTCAGAGTGTCACCAAAAACTAAGCAAATTATTAAAGTCAATTATCTTTTGTTCATATTGTAACATCATTTTTGGAGAAAGTAGAATTACCCTCAGTTCTATGCTCATACTAGCATTGGACACATAATTTGAGTTCTCTTGTGTCTCTCTTCACGTAGGTCAGAGAGGTATGACTCAGGTCATATTGGGACTTGCGATCCAATGACCTGAATTCATGTGTGATTTGGCATATCCTGGCCCAAGTAGGTAGCTTATTGTGAATTTCTCTTTACTTAACCTGTTTGTGTGTCTGAAAATGGAGTTTCCTTTGACCAAAATATTGGGTTGTATGAAGGTATACCTTATGAACTTAGAATTTGAGACATCATGGAATGTGCCAATATGTGTCTTGTTGGATGTTGTTTCTAATGAGTACTCTAGAGGTTACTGAGGATGCTTTTTGAGTACAATGCTAGGATATCTTTGTGGTTAAGGGAGATTGCATTTCAGAGCCTCAGCATATGTAGTTCTAAATGTCTGGTCTGTACTGTGTGAGGTTGGTATAGAGCGTGTGTGTTTGTGTGTGTATGTGTGTGTGTGTGTGTGTGTGTGTGTGTGTGTGTGTGTGTGTGTGTGTGTGTGTGTGTGTGTGTGTGTGTGTGTGTGTGTGAGAGAGACTGACAGGCTGTTTGGTTCTATAAGTTACTTGATTCTTACTAGGCTATTGATTTTGTGGGATTTATAGAAGCCTAGCCATGAATCTCTGTGAAGATTTTTTTTTTTGTCATTATAATTTAAATATGAATAACCCAGAGCAGGCATAATATTTTCACGTTACCCCTTTTCCTAAGGGACAAGGGTACTACACCAGGAATGAATCTATGATTTCCCATCCATTCATCCAGACTACATTTGGATACAGTAAGAGAAGTATTTTGTTTTGTGTGGATGGGAAGATGATTCCAAAGAACTGGAATTCTCTGTGATACATAACTATCTCTCTAACATGTTCTTTTTATGTAGCAGAAGAGATCAATATCTTTTGAGCAGATATTTATGCCACTACTGGATTTGTGGATGAACAGTAGTTCTGAAAGGATTACATTTGTTGAGGCTGTAAGAGAGGCAGACTTCACCCTATGACAACCCGTATTATACCAGCAATAGGAACATGGTTTGGAGATGATTAGTGTAGTCCTTATGATTAGGATCCTTAACTTTCGTGCTATGGAATCACTGGGAATTTTCAGGTTATCTTAGAATTTTGGAGAGATACTAGCCAAAAGGGGGTTTATACTCAATGATCAGTCTAATAAGTGTTGAATGCAGTAGAATAGCCACATCTCTGGACCTGGTTGCCATACCCCTACTAGTAAGCTGCACAATGTAAGCGATCACCATAGGTTCCCAGGTCCATAACTAATGGATACATTTTCAGGGGTGTGTTGTTAATGTGATAGTTGCAGGGAATTTTGTGTGCGCTGAAGGATGCTATTATAAATTCTTGGGCATTCATTTTTAGTCCTTGTGTTTGACTCCAGCTATTTGTTTGAGATCAGTCCTTTTGGAGGACCTTTATTTCCTCTGGAGAAATATTAATGTAAGCTAGATTACAGGCATCAGCAAATATGGTGTGCCATAAACCCTTATCATGTGCTTTGACTTCCAAAAATGAAATGGCAAAGAGGAGTGACCCAAAAAAAGGGTCCTGTAGTACATCACTACTGTCAGGTATTTTGGAGGAGTTTGAGTTGCCCACCCTAATTTCCTAGGTTCTATTTGTGAGCTTATTTGCTAACCATTTAGTTGCATAGAGATTGGCATTTAGCTGAGAGAGATTGTTAACCATACCTGAGCATGGAATTGTGTTGCATGCATTAGCAATATCTAGATATGGAGTGTGTACTGATTTTTCCTTCATCCATTGCTTCAGTAACCCTGTCAAAGAAGTTAACCAGGTAGATTAGGCAAGATTTGCCCTTGACAAAGCCGACTTGACTTGGGTCAGGGGAATCTAAATTGCATGTCCTTGTTTATTAATTCCATAATACTTTTTTCATAGTCTTACAGATGACAGTCATCAGACTTATGAGCCCATAATTAACCAGGTTAGTTAATGCTCAACTCTTGTGCATGGAGTTGACTTTTGCTGTCCAACATTCATCTGTCATATAGCCTGTTTGGAGGCTAGTATTGAGTAATCTCTGTAGGGGGTTTCACAGGTCCTGTTTCAGGTTAGCCATTCGATATTATCTGGCCACAAAGAAACAATGTTCTTGGCCTTGGATAGTGCCTTGAGAACTTGTTCTTGGGAGATTTGGGGGTATAAATGCAGGTATGTGATCTTGGTAATGTTGGGGGGATTGGTAATATTTCAGATACGTTTATCTGCTAGTAGATTGAGTTTGTTCTCTGCATTTGAGCAGGTGGTACAATTTATTATTACCTCTCTGGAGCGCTGTGCATTGTTTTTAAGGTTTCTAAAATAGTTAAAGAAGGCACTGTGACTATCTTTAGCCTTAGTGGCTATTTTTACCTCATATCTCACTTTGGTTGATTTTATCAATGACCTGAGTTCCTTACTAAGTTTCAAAGATAGTTTTTGGCATGCTGGGATTTTTATTTTTAAGTGCAATGATTTATTTTCTTTTGCTCATAAGTTCATAGGAGGTTACTAGGCTAATGGCTCCAGAGCCCTTACAAGCCTAACTGAGTTCAGCCCTTGTTCCCTTAAGGGTCTAGAGATATGATCTGTGTTATAAGCAGATCTGAAGCAGCACCGTCTGCCCTTATCTGAGAGGGACAAAGGTGATTTTTATTTTTAAGTGCAATGATTTCTTTTGTTTTGCTCATAGGTTCATAGGTGATTACTAGGCTAATGGCTCTACGGCCCTTACAAGCCTAACCAAGTTCAACCTTTGTTCCCTTAAGGATCTAGAGATATGGTCTATGTTATAAGCAGATCTGAATCAGCACCATCTGTCCCTATCCAAGAGGACAAAGGTGAAACTACTGGGGTGAATTTGCAGTTTCCCATCTAATCATCCAAGTTATTCTTAAAAAGGGTTAATGAGGATTCTGTTTAACCTGCATTGGAAGTTTATTCCAGAGGGCAGGCAACCTCTGGGAGACATGTCTGTCTCTCCAGCAAGTCCTGTTGATGTCACATGCTAGGTTAAGGTCCCTTGGGTGAGTGAATTGTGCACCATTTGACTTATGAATGTGTAGCATTTCCATTAAGGCAGGATGAGAGGTTGCTCTCTATTCAAGGTGCAGGTCACC
Source organism: Protopterus annectens (assembly GCF_019279795.1). Taxonomy (NCBI): domain Eukaryota; kingdom Metazoa; phylum Chordata; order Ceratodontiformes; family Protopteridae; genus Protopterus; species Protopterus annectens. The sequence continues at coordinate 550,769,557 of NC_056736.1, read as the reverse complement.
TCTGAGTAGTCTATACGATACAGAGTATAGTGATAGTGATTTCAGTCTGTCCACATAAGACATGCGCTGAAGACCCTGAATTTGTTTGTGAGGAATCTTTGAGGTCTCTCTATTTGCTGCAGGTGTCAGTTTAGGTACATACCAGAGGAAGCATTGTACTCTGTTTTTGGCCTAATGAGGGAAGAGTACAGTGGGGTTATAACCTGTTTTGTTCTGGAAGTTATGCAGTTGCTTATGAGGTGAGCAATTTATAAGGCCATCTTTACCACTGTAAATACATTGTGATGAAAAGTAAGGTTGCTGTCAACCTGTGTGCACAAATATCTCACCACTTATTTAGAGTTTAGGGTGTTGTTATTAATATAGTTATCTGCAGGGACATCACCTTTGCCAAAGGGGACAATAACAGAGAGACACAAAGTTATAAAATATCAGGATCTGAAAGCAGAAATGAGAGCAATGTGGAAGAAAGATACCCAAATAGTTCCAATAGTAGAAGGAACAATGGGTCTTATAAAAAAAGAGTATAAAATCTTGTTTAGATACGCTACCAATACATGTAACTCCATACGAACTGCAGAAGAAGTCATTGCTGGGCACATTGTGGGTGCTGCAAAGAGCACTTTTGGCTGACATCAAAAAGTGAAACAATACTAATTTCATGAACTTTAATCATTCTTTGACATAGGAATGGGTCCATTCCCATCATGGTATTAGAAACCCAAAAGACTTGGAGAAATAATAAAGGGAGAGACAATAATGTTTTTTTTTTTTTTTTGCACTGAGTTTAAGACCATGATTTTGGCACCACTCATTGGTTTGTGTAAGTACTTCTTGTAGAATGTTGACATAATTTGGGGACTCAATGACTGCTCCCAGTTGGCAGTCATCTCCCTTTAACAAAACCAAACTGGGTCAGGCCAAGTGTTTGAAGGCCGCCTATATCCTTGTTGATAAGGTCCACATTAATTCTCACCATGGCATTGTACATAAGGCTGGTTAGGGCTAATGGGTCTATAGTTACCAGGATCAGTGGATGCACCCCCATTGTGCAAATTGGGTATGGTAGCTGTCTTCCATTCAGCAGGGGCAAAACCAGTGCTTAGGCTGTGGTTGAAAAGAGTACTCAATGGTGTTGCTAGATCCTGCTTTAAACCATTAAGGATGCAGCCTGAGATGTTATCAAGTCCCATAGAGACTGTGTTTTTGGCCTTGAAGAGAGTGGTTAAGATCTGCTCTTTAGAGATACTAGGTCAAGAATACTTGGTACAAATGTTTTATGGTATCTGTGGCAGGGACGGGGGGAGAAGTTTTCACTGAACCTGTCCGCTAGCAGGTTGGCTGTTTCTACTGGTTCACTATATGTGGTACCATTCACTACCAGGTCAGCGCAAATCTGGGCTTTTCCTTTAAGGTTTCAGATGTAGCTAAGGAATGCCTTATGATTATCCTTAGCTAGGGATGCTAATCTAGATTCATAGTTAGCTTTGGAAGACTTTATAAGATGTCATATTTGCTTATACAAGCTGAGAAGGGTGGGTTTCCAATTTTGAGATTGTTCCTTTTTGCTCTTAGACAACAATTTCTTCCTCTTTTTATATGGCCTGTTTATGGTGGATGTCCATCAGGCAGGCTTGTTTTTTCTTGAGGATCTTGCTTTGGTCCTATCAGGAACAGCTGGGTCAATACAGTTGTATAGATGTTTATACAATGCATTGGTGCATATCACAGTATATCCCAGTATAGGTGTCCTTGCTGTTGTTGTAGAGCTTTTTCATAATTGGGTACCACCACAAGGTTTTTTTTTAAATTTGGCATTGTATTTACTTCATACGGGGACAGATGCCTCTATGCAGCTATTTACATGAACAAAGCATTAGACGGTAAAGGATTCAGCATATGCAATAGTGTCATTGTGTAGTGTGGGGATATTGAATTTAGTCATTACTTTGTTAAAGTAGAGTAGCCTTATCATAATCTCTGAATACTGAATTAGGTGCTTCTAGCTTCAGCCTTATAGTGAATGTGACTGATTTATGTTCAGCTTTGAAGACAGAGAGTTACAACTGGTACAGAACACAGTTATTCTAGCTATTTTATGCTGGTATGGACCATGTTCAGGATTTTGTCACCCCTTGTTGGAGTATGGACTAACTGGTCCAGAGAGTTTGTATTAATTAAGTCTAGAAATCTCAAAGCTTACATGTCATTGGATATCAAAGTTTCCTAATTTGTTGAGGGGTAATTGAAGTCCTCTAGGAGAATAATGTTTGTCTTGATGCATAGAGACTCCATACTTAACAGTTCATGGGTTCATGTGTTCAGGGAGGCTAATGGTCCTAGAGCCCTTATAAGCCTAGCCATGTTATACCTGAGTTATCCTTACAGTCCTAGCCATATTATAACAAAGTTAACCCAAATGACCTTGGAGAGATGGGTGTTATTTGCAGAGTGAGTACAAGGTCATCACCAAATACTTCTGCCCATAACAGACATGGGCACCACCCCTGGGGTGGATTTGTGGTCCCTCATCCAATTGTCCAGGTTGTGCTTGAACATGGTCAGTGAGGATATCTTCCTAACATGAATTGGGAGTTTGTTCCAGAGGAGTGACAATCTCTTAGAGACATATCTGCCTCTCCAACATATTCTGTTGATGTCATGGACTAGGTTAAGATCCCTGGAGTGAGTGAATCTTGTCCCATTTGGTTTGCGGATGTGCAGCATTTCCATTAAGGCAGGGTCAAAGACTGCCTTGTAGGCAAGGCACAAGTCACCTCTCAGCATCCTATAAGATACAGAGTACAGTAACAGAACTTTCAGTCTGTCCACATAAGACATGATTTGGAGGCCCTAAACTTTCCTTGAGAAAAACCTCTGTGGCCTCTCCAACTGCTGCAGGTGTCTAGTGAAGTACATGCAAAAGGTGCATTGTACTCAATTAGTGGTCTAAGGAGGGTCGAGTACAGTAGAGTTATAACATCCTTAGACCAGGAAGTGATGCCCTTACTTATGAGATGTTCAATATATGTTAAGAGATATGAGCCAGAGGGGATTGAGAGGAAGTCCTACAGCTGACTATAATGTGTTACAGGGATTTATTAAAGGTACGCTGGATGTGGAGGAGTTCCAAGTCATTATTCTGTATAATGAGTCTGGATGTGTCACTCTGATAATGAATATAGAGTCACACCTGCCTTTATAGCCCTCATCTAGTGCAGAGGACCTGAGTACATGACATGTACTGAAGCCTTGAACTAATGAGGTGTTCCCTATTGACTTTAGGCAGGTGACTGCAGCAATGTATTGAGCATCAAAACCTTTGCATTATTTGGATTCTTATTAGTTATGATGGATGGTTTTGGAGACTAACTTTACCTAAAAATGGAACTATGGGGATGGGCAAGATTTGTCCAATGTATAAAAACCTTGGGAGATAGGTTGCAGACCATCTTTGGTGAAGCAATGTGGACTGTCAACCACCTCCTCACAGGAAGCAGAGACAGTTCATGGTCTAGACAGAGTTTTCCCAGTTGCCATAAACACTGTTCAAACCTGTCAGTGTGCATACTGCCCTATTATTTACTTCTACAATGATTACCGATATTGAAATAAAATAGAACAAATGTGATAGCCATTTGCTAAACAAACAATGCAGTCTCACAATGAACAAGACTGAACATGAGCAGTAAACTGCCATTGATACTCACATTCATTGAAATGGCATTAAAACCCACATTCAAATGAAACACATCTGGCAAGTAGAGAATTATGTTTACCTTTTTGTTGTTTTCAAACCATAGGTTCTTTGCACACATTTTTAGGGCCATGCATATGTGAATGTGGTCTTTGATTCATCTTCCTGATTGTATTAAATTATATTCCTTGCATAGTACAGAACCACTTGTTAGAGTTTGCAGTTTTGAATATTTTTCCAGTAAGCAATGAAACAAAATGTATGACCCAAATATGACAAAACTGCCCATTTCAGAACATTTTAACTGCAAAAGGCCATTCGAACTTCTGTCATTACAATCCACCAGTATCAGTCAATAAGCACAATCTCTGCAGAAGGAAAAGTCATACAGATACTTCCACATTAAAGAGCTCTATTACTAATGAAGAGGTTGCTACTGGAAAACAACTTTACATTTCAGTGTTTAATCAACGAATTCAGTGCCTGCTGCCCTTGAAGAATTAATTGCTTATGTTACATTAAAAAAAGGTAAGCTGTTAATACTGCAATAGGGAATTACTGAGAAAACATCAACAAGTTCAGTGTTACTAGGCATGTCATACAAAGGAGGTCACACACAGGTGTACAGAACATCTATCCCTCCTTAAAACACACCAAATAATCATCAGTAAAAATGGCACTGCAATATCAGCACTCCATATACATGGTGTGGGAGTAGAATCCACAGCCTTTGGCACCAAAGTCAATTATGCTACTAACACTGCTTTGAAATGCTACAGCACAAACAGTGAATGCAATTTGTTAAACAATACCGTTAGTTGCACATTGAAAAAAGATTTAGCATATCCATTAAGTTGTTAACGACACCCCTTTGCCATTGTTTTTACTTTTGCCCTAATTTATGAGGCAGTTTTTCCTGGCAGTCTGCATGCACCACCGTAATCTTCCAGTACTGTGCCTCAGACACTGTTCATAGCTATGTTTGTACTTAAGCTCACTTTCATGTGATTTGTTGTGACTACCCTCTGCCCTTGCCTCTCAACGACGGCTAAACTGGCGTCTTATACAATTGCTTTCCCCCAATTACAGCATAGTGTTTATGGCTATGTTTACAGCTAAACTCACCTTTCAGCGATTTTGTTTGTGATTATCCTCTGCCTTTGCTTTACAACGGCACTTAAACTGGCATCTTACATGACGCTTTCCCCCAATTTACTAGCATTTCGCTAGCTTTATCTAGTTGTCCCTTACTAAAGGCAGAAGCTCCCACAAATGTCTTTTATGGTTCCCTTGATAGATCATTTGCCCCGCTTAGGTATATTTACAATATATTCCTTGCTCAGACAGCCCTTGCACAAGACAATTGTCTAGTTCTTTTTTTTCCCCTATTATACCATGTTTTATGTTTAAAGAGCTGTACTTTACCTCAATTGGCTTTTTATACATGTTTATTCTGCCAAGAAATATTCTATTATTTGTATATTTTCTGCCTACCAGATTGTGAGTTGAATGTTTAAAGTACTATGCTTTTTATACATGTTTATTCTGCCAAGAAATATTCTATTATTTGTATATTTTCTGCCTACCAGATTGTGAGTTGAATGTTTAAAGTACTATGCGTTTTATACATGTTTAATCTGCCTAGAAATATTCTATTATTTGGATATATTCTGCCTACCAGATTGTGAGTTGAATGTTTAAAGTACTATGCATTTTATACATGTTTAATCTGCCTAGAAATATTCTATTATTTGGATATGTTCTGCCTACCAGATTGTGAGTTGAATGTTTAAAGTACTATGCATTACCTTAATTGCCTTTCTGAATATGCCTTATCTGCCTGTTTGATTAAGTACCCTGTCTGCCTAGTATTTGGAGATTAGACTCAGCCTTCTACAGATTACTGCCATTGATACTTCTAAATTAGTGCTCTAGAGAGACTTATAATTCTAGGTTGTGTATAAGACTGTGCTTGGACTCATCTTTTGCTTGAATAACTGTTTAGATAACCCTGGCAGAATATAATGTTTGAGTTACTTTTTAGATAACCCTGGCAGTATACAATGTTTCTGTTTCTATTTTAGATAACCCTGGCAGAATACAATGTTTCAGTTTCTGTTTTAAATAACCCTGGCAGCATATAATGTTTCACTTTTTCTATATTCATGCTAGTCTCTGTTTCTAAAGATCTTGAGCTCCCTATCTACCTACAAGATTAATTTTTCATCCTTTTCCTTGAATTCTGTATTTATTTACTACATTCTTGTATACTATTCCTTTCCTACTGAATATTTTCCTCTTATTCCTTCCTCTCTTTACCAGCAGTTTTTAACCTTTTTATGAACCTAACCTAGACTTTGTCTCCTCTCATTTTACAGTTCCTCTCTTCGGAAGCTCACCACTGAAGTTCCCTCCCCACCTCAATCCAAACACAGAATATCACCTGCATCACCTCTGTGAATTCCCCTGAACTTGCCTGCTTGACTGAACTATAGAACTCCTGAAGACTGCCCTAAAAGATTACTGCTTGAATGTAGGTAGCATCAAACCATCTATTGTGTCTATACTACCTACTTAGTAACTCATTTACTTTTGTCTGATCTCCCTTGTAGGTGATTCAGCAGCCTACCGTGAACCACACGTGGACCCCTCTCCCCCCAGACACCTCATTTTCACATACTTTCTCTGTGAAAGTTGTATGTGACCTGCTCACCTGGCTACCTGCTTTCTCCCTTCCGACCACCAGGTGGCAGCACCTACTACCCAACCACTGGTGCATATCTATGTTACCTGGCTTCCCTCCTATTAAACTGACTAACTCACTTAAGAGCCTGTATTTCTTGTTTTTCTTCTCTGTACAGCAATCTGGCTTTTTTCTCCCCCTGAACAACACAAACTAACCCACTTCAAACAGCTCTTTCACCCATACAAAGAGCTTGTCCCTATCTGGTTCTATACCAACTATAACTTCTTACCTTTCTATACCAACAGCAGTTGCTGATACTTTTTTGCTGTTGATCTCTCTTCTCTTGTTAGCTCTGTCCCCAGTACTCCTCCCTGCCCACAACCTGTAGTTCCCACCTTTCTTTTCCCCTCCTAACTCCTCTCCTTATATCCCCTCCCCCTCCATCACCTGCCCTGCCCTAAATCTATATCTAGAGGTCACGATCTGTGACGCATTCTTTTCATAACTATCTCAATAACCCCTGTGGTCTCCACGGTAGAGCTGCTTGCGTATCACCTCCTTGGTAAGTCCGAACAAAAGATTTGGCTTGTTGTTTGTCTGTTTTACAAACTCTGTATTTCATTGTTTGTTTGTTTTACAACATCTGTGTATCCTGGAGGTCTGCTTTCATGTACAAGTGTCCTACTTATCGTGCCTTAGACACTGCCTATAGCTATGCTTGTACCTTACAACATTGTCCATTAAGTTGTTAACGACACCCCTTTGCCATTGTTTTTACTTTTGCCCTAATTTATGAGGTAGTTTTTCCTGGCAGTCTGCATGCATCACCGTAATCTTCCAGTACTGTGCCTCAGACACTGTTCATAGCTATGTTTGTACCTAAGCTCACTTTCAAGTGATTTGTTGCGACTACCCTCTGCCCTTGCCTCTCAACGACGGCTAAACTGGCGTCTTATACAATCGCTTTCCCCCAATTACAGCATAGCATTTATGGCTATGTTTGCAGCTAAACTCACCTTTCAGCGATTTTGTTTGTGATTATCCTCTGCCTTTGCTTTACAACGGCGCTTAAACTGGCGTCTTACATAACGCTTTCCCCCAATTTACTAGCATTTCGATAGCTTTATCTAGTTGTCCCTTACTACTAGCATTTCACTAGGTTTATCTAGTAGCCACCTGTAAACTAACTACGTGGCCTCCCATCCGAGTTACTCGCTTTCTATATTGGGAGAGCCCCATCGTGGCTCCCACCTGTAAACTAACTACGTGGCTTCCCATCCGAGTTACTCGCTTTCCATATTGGGAGAGCCCCATCGAGGCTTCTCCTTAGCGTTTATCTGTGAGCCACTTTAAGAATTCATTTTTAGTGCCTTTTTTTTTACCTAACCATACCGAGCATGGTCAAAGCGCCACCATAGCGTGTCTCAACCCATGTACAATCCCTTACGCACGCTGAGAGACATTGCTCTTGCTCGCAATTCAGCCAGCTCACCTGTGTTCTAAACTTTGTTCCCTAAAAGTGACAATTAACGCCTGACCAGCCTATAAAGTCTACCGACTGTTGGTAGAAGGCTTCATTTATCTCTCCTTTCTATTATTCCACCATGCACAGACTGACACCATAGGTTAGCAATGGGCAAAAGGCAGAAGCTCCCACAAATGTCTTTTATGGTTCCCTTGATAGATCATTTCCTCGCTTAGGTATATTTACAATATATTCCTTGCTTAGACAGCCCTTGCACAAGACAATTGTCTAGTTCTTTTTTACCCCTATTATACCATGTTTTATGTTTAAAGAGCTGTACTTTACCTCATTTGGCTTTTTATCCATGTTTATTCTGCCAAGAAATATTCTATTATTTGGATTTTTTCTGCCTACCAGATTGCGAGTTGAATGTTTAAAGTACTATGCTTTTTATACATGTTTAATCTGCCTAGAAATATTCTATTATTTGGATTTTTCTGCCTACCAGATTGTGAGTTGAATGTTTAAAGTACTATGCTTTTTATACATGTTTAATCTGCCTAGAAATATTCTATTATTTGGATATATTCTGCCTACCAGATTGTGAGTTGAATGTTTAAAGTACTATGCATTTTATACATGTTTAATCTGCCTAGAAATATTCTATTATTTGGATATTTTCTGCCTACCAGATTGTGAGTTGAATGTTTAAAGTACTATGCATTACCTTAATTGCCTTTCTGAATATGCCTTATCTGCCTGTTTGATTAAGTACCCTGTCTGCCTAGTATTTGGAGATTAGACTCGGCCTTCTACAGATTACTGCCATTGATACTTCTAAAATAGTGCTCTAGAGAGACTTATAATTCTAGGTTGTGTATAAGACTGTGCTTGGACTCATCTTTTGCTTGAATAACTGTTTAGATAACCCTGGCAGAATATAATGTTTGAGTTACTTTTTAGATAACCCTGGCAGTATACAATGTTTCTGTTTCTATTTTAGATAACCCTGGCAGAATACGTTTCAGTTTCTGTTTTAAATAACCCTGGCAGCATATAATGTTTCACTTTTTCTATATTCATGCTAGTGTCTGTTTCTAAAGACCTTGAGCTCCCTATCTACCTACAAGATTAATCTTATGTCCTTTTCCTTGAATTCTGTATTTATTTAGTACATTCTTGTATACTATTCCTTTCCTACTGAATATTTTCCTCTTATTCCTTCCTCTCTTTACCAGCAGTTTTTAACCTTTTTATGAACCTAACCTAGACTTTGTCTCCTCTCATTTTACAGTTCCTCTCTTCGGAAGCTCACCACTGAAGCTCCCTCCCCACCTCAATCCAAACACAGAATATCACCTGCATCACCTCTATGAATTCCCTGGAACTTGCCTGCTTGACTGAACCATAGAACTCTTGAAGACTGCCCTAAAATATTACTGCTTGAATGTAGGTAGCATCAAACCATCTATTGTGTCTATACTACCTACTTAGTAACACATTTACTTTTGTCTGATCTCCATTGTAGGTGATTCAGCAGCCTACCATGAACCACACGTGGACCCCTCTCCCCCCAGACACCTCAGTCCCACATACTTTCTCTGTGAAAGTCGTATGCGACCTGCTCACCTGGCAACCTGCTTTCTCCCTTCCCACTACCTGGTGGCAGCACCTACTACCCAACCACTGGTGCATATCTATGTTACCTGGCTTCCCTCCTATTAAACTGACTAACTCACTTAAGAGCCTGTATTTCTTGTTTTTCTTCTGTGTACAGCAATCTGACTTTTTTCTCCCCCTGAACAACACAAACTAACCCACTTCAAACAGCTCTTTCACCCATACAAAGAGCTTGTCCCTATCTGATTCTATAGAAACTACAACTGCTTACCTTTCTATACCAACAGCAGTTGCGTGATACTTTTTTGGTGTTGATCTCTCTTCTCTTGTTTTTCCCCGCTCCGTTCGCCCTGCAGGCTCACTCCGCTCCGCTACCCTACCCCCAATTCCCACCCACTACCTCTAGATTTATACACATATAGCCACACCTACTTCCTCCACACCTACCAAACTCCACCCCTTTCTTTTCCTATCCCATCCTCTATTCATATCACACCCACATCACCATTCCTCCACCTCTTTACTCAACTCCTACATTGCTTATTAAAACCCCATGTTCGTAAAATATCCATCCCTTTCAATCCAACTACTACTCCTTCTGAACCTTACCTTCATCTACCATCTCACCCAGCCTTATCTCTTCAACCACACCCTACTCCTACACACAACCTACCCTCTCCACACATCACACACCTATTATACCAGCTCCATCTCTCCTGAACTTTATCCCACTAACCACATCCTATGGTTTCATTACAAACCAATCCCTTCTCATAAAACCTCTACACACATTCACCACCCCATATCCTCCACTAATCTATTAACCCACACTTCTCAACCAAAACAATTCAAATACCTCTGCTACTTAACACAACTCCTAACTTCCATACTGTTATCTGGTGATATACACCCCAACCCAGGCCCAAACCAACCCTCCTCAATATCTAAATCCATCCTATTTGCATCTCTTAATGCACAAAGCATAGCTAACAAAATTCCAAATCTACATGCCTGGCTATTTCACAACAAACCAGACATCCTAGCCATTTCTGAAACCTGGCTAAAACCACATATAAAAGATTCAGAGATAGTACCACCTAACTACTCTATCATCAGATCAGACAGAACCCATAAAAAGGGTGGTGGAGTAGCTCTACTCTACTCATCCTCCCTATGCATAACACCCTATGATAAAGCCATTCCCCAGTTTCACAATGCAGAATTAATACTGGCTCATCTCCAGCTAAACAAACAGAAATATATATACATTGCCTCTCTTTACATTCCCCCAGGAGACAATATCCCAATACTCGAAGAAATCCTCTCCTGGCTTTCAGCTAACATCAATAATGAAACTATAATCATGAGAGATACCAATATTAACTGGTCCTCCATTCAATCCCCCTCTCACTCCCTTAACACCAACCTATACAACTACTCTCAACTCATCAACTCCATAACTAGACCATGCGAAGACTTCACCAGTGGCAACATCCTAGACTGGATTCTTGTCTCCCCCCCTCACAACTATCCAGATAGTGGAACCATACCTGACTCCCTCAGCGACCACCTTCCTATCTTCACTAGACGTCTTCCTTCTCCCTTACAAGTCACTCATAATTATATCACTACCCGATGCCATAGAAACTTTAACCCAGAAGCTTTCTCTGATGCCCTAAAATCACTTAACTGGTACCCTTTAAAAACTCTACCCCTTGAAAATGCAATCACTCACTTTAATACTACCTTCCTAAACCTTTTAGATTCTCATGCTCCATTAAAAACCAAAAGAATAAAAAGGCAATCCACCCCCTGGATAACTATAAACACCCTAACCACCATGCGACTTAGAGACAAAGCCTGGATACAATATTAAAAGAACAAATCTACATCTTCCCTCAATGAATACAAAACTCTTCGTAACTCAGTTAAAAAACTTATCTCTTCAGACCATCGTAACTACTTCACCCGACTTCAAAGCAACCTCAAAACCAACCCTCAAAAGTTCTGGAGAGGTATAACTACCCTCTTAAAACCTGGGAACACAGAAAACCCAATCCCTTGCCCAAATATAGATGACACTGATCTTGCTACCCAATTCAATTATTTCTTCATAGACTCTATTTCTAAACTTACCTCCTCTTTTTAAAATAACAGTCCTTCTCCTACCTCCACTTCCCCTCAGGCTTCTCCCCCTCCAACTTCTCCCACTTCTCCTCTTGCTTCTCCCCCTCCAACTTCTCCCGCTTCTCCTCAGGCTTCTCCACCTCCATCTTCTCCCACTTCTCCTCATGCTTCTCCTCCCCCAACTTCTCCCACTCATTCCCCTCCCCCACCATTCTTCATCAAACCTATTCCTACATCCACCATAAAAAACTCCGGCAGAAACTAAAACCATGCACCAATGCCCCTGATAACATTCCCTCATACTACCTTAGCATAGCTGCTGAAGCCATTGCCCTCCCTATCAGTATCCTAATTAACCGCTCGATCCAAGAAAGTATTGTTCCTCAAATGTGGAAAAAAGCCTACATCATTCCACTGCATAAAGGTGGAACCAATACTAATATTACCAACTTCCATCCCATCGCCATCCTTTCGCCCATTTCAAAAGTCCTAGAGAAATGTATCCATCTTCAACTCCTTCCCCATCTCCTGGACAACAATCTACTAACTCCTACACAGCACGGATTCAGACCCCATCACAGTACTATGACTGCCCTCCTATCCTTCCTTGAAACTGTGAATAAAGCTAGAGATTCTGGCCTCACTGTATCTACCATCCTACTCGATCTCTCTAAAGCCTTTGACATTATCTCTCATAACCTACTTCTTACTAAGCTATCTAACCTAAACCTTTCTCCCTCTTTCGTCTGTTGGTTTACTAGCTATCTCTCCAATAGGCAACAAGCCATCAAGTGGAAAAAAGCCACCTCCTCCTTC
>NC_056736.1:550747146-550754646 GCF_019279795.1 Protopterus annectens | reverse complement strand
GGAGAGCAGGCAAGGATGGCAGCAGAGGAGTTTGGCAAGCTCAAAATGAACCATTTGACTGAGATGTGCCAAGCCAAAGGACTGATGCATGACAAACTGACTGAAGCAGAGGTGATGGCAGCCATAGTCACAGATGCATCACAGACTAGCTGCCAAGAGGACAATCAGACTGGTCTAGGGAAAGTACAACTCTCAGAACATGGACAGTTCAACCTTTCCACAGAGGACTTAAAAATCCACCTGGAGTTAAAGAGACTTGAACTGGAGGCCAAACATTTGGAAATGGAATCAGCAGAGAGACCGCGGCAAGGGAAACAAATGGCATTAGAAGCAGCAGAGAGAATGATATGTCTGAAAGCTGAAGAAAATGAAAGGCAAAGGCAACATGAAAAGAAGATGCTGACTTTTCGCCAGGGTCATGGAGGTAATCAGAAATGGAATAACCAAACCCCAGAACCAACAAAGGTCAGTAAATTTCTTCCACAATTTACTGAGGATTATAATTTTGACAATTTTATTCATATCTTTGAAAGGGTATGTAAACAGTGTAATGGTGACCAAGGGCACAGAGTACAGTTTCCAACCCCCCCCCCCCCGCAACTCCATGGTAAAGCTGTAACTGCTATTGCTAAATTGTCTGATACTGATTTCTTGAATTATAATACTATTAAGATTGTCTTTTAGAGTGTTTTAAGCTAACCCCTTAAGCTTATAGGAAAAAGTTTTGTGAGCATAGATGCATGGGAGATGAAATGGTATGTGAATATATTACTGAACTAAGCACATATTTTGATAGGTGGCTGAGTGGGTGTCAGGTCACCACTTTTGAAATGCTGGCAGACCATTGTTGAAGAAACAAGCCCTTTGCACTTTTCCTGAGGACATAAGAATTTGGTTAGCAGATAGGCAATGTAATCCTGCTGAGGGGTTGAGGAAGAAGTAGACCTATACCTACCAAGCAGGGCATCACTGCACAGGAAAGAGATACCCAATGCTATTTATGGGTTTAAGGGTATCCATGGTGGGGTAGCATAAACCACCCCAACAGTGTCTGCCAGTAGCAGGGGAAGCCACTAGTCCAGGTACATTCCAGGATCAAGGGTTAAATGTTTTAAATGTAACCAGTGGGGCCATGTAGCACATAGACGCCCATGGAGGCAAGGTGGAAAACAAAAGGTGAGTGAGACAGTAAGTGGGAATGACAGAATGCCAGCAGTAAGTTGTCTGGAGATAACAAGGGTACCAAACTACCACAAGAGGTTATATCCTTTCTTAGTAAATAGGAAACAGGCCACTGCTAACAGAGACACAGCCTAGGACATAACCATTGTGAAGCCTGCAATGGTTAAAGTGGAGCACTGCTTGCTTGGGCAGTCTACTCCAGTCAGAGCTTTAGGATGGATCCCATTCCTAATACCTCTGGCTAGGGTTCACCTTCATTAGGAAGGTGGAAAAGGAAGCCAGCAATTGGGTGTGTTTGTGGATATTCCTGCAGATGTCCTGATAGGGAATGATTTAGATACTGTAGTATCTTGTGTGCATGCAGTGACATGCAGTCAGGCTTGGAGACATGTATGTGGGTCTGTTAACCTGGAGAGGACAAAGACTGACTGCAGAGTTGAAGCCATGACTGGTGTGATGGTTACTTCAGGGAGGGAGCTACACTGTAGCAGAGCAACTGAAGGTGAGCCACAGATGCTTGTGGGTACTGATGTTCCCTTGGACAGAGTGAAAGCAAAGGCAGAGGTGAGTAGTAGTACCCAGGCTGACAATGAGGCACCACTGTCAGAGGATGCCAGACTTCCTGTGGAAGGGGAGCTGGGAAGGGTTACAAACAGAGAGAGTTGAAACAGGCTCAGCTCTCAGACCCTACATTACAAGGCCTGAGGGAGGTAGCTAGTGAGGCACCTGATTCTCAAGGGAAGGGTGAATCTGTATACTGGGACAAAGGGTTACTGTATAGAGAGTGGACCCCTGAGGGAGGGCTCAAGTGTTAGAGAATACAGAAGTTGGTAGTGCCCAGAGACTATCATCTGGCATGTCTAGCCATAGCCCATGATATTCCCTTTGCAGGTCTGTATTTATTGGCCTGGGATTTCCAGAGATATACCAGAGTACTGCAGGACCTGTGAGCAGTGCCAAAAGGTAGGCAAGGCAGGAGACAAGGTGAAAGCTCCCTTGATGCTTTTGAGTGTGATTGAGGAGTCATTTCAGAGGGTAGCTATTAATATTATGGGGCCTCTGAGTACCCCACGTTCCACAGAGAAGAAGTATATCCTAGTGGTAGTAGATTATGCTAACAGATACCCTTAGGTGGTGGCTCTGTCCTCCATTTAGGCAGAAAAAGTGGCAAATGTTTTGTTAGAGATTTTCAGCGGGGTAGGTTTCCTTAAGAAATACTGACTGATAGAGTTGTCAATTTCACATCAGACCTGCGCCTTGGGGTGAAGCACCTAAAAACCACCCCCTACAATCCCAGACTAATGGCTTGTTGAAAGGTTAAACTCTACACTCAAGACCATGCTACTGGCATTTGCAGACCAGTTTAAGAGGGAGTGGGACAAATATTTGCCCCATCTATTGTTTGCTTACAGAGAGGTGCCCCAGGAATCCACAGGTTTTTCACCCTTTGAGTTGCTGTATGGGCATAGATTGAGGGGATCTCTAGATTTGATTTGAGATAAGTGAGAGGGTGAGCGTGAATCTCACAAGGAGTCTTTGGTGGCATATGTCCTAAACCTCAGGAGAAGGCTAAGGGAGCTCATGGTCTTGGCCCAGGAAAACCTGGCATAAGCTCAACACAGAAAAAGGTCAGTTATGACAGGAATACTCAAGCTGAAGAGTATGCTGTAGGGCAGTCAGACCTCCCAACCATTCTGAATTACTCGGCTTTTACCGAGTTTTGGGGTCCAAATGAAGGGGTGCCATGATTCCCGAGTAGCATCCCTTCATTTCCGATTTTTCTTTACATTTTTAAAATTTTCGCGCTGTCGGAGCTGACGTCATCACGTGCGCAATGACGTCAGCTCCGCCAGGCTACCAGCCAGTCGGAATTGAGCTCAATGAGCTCACATCATCATTTCCGACTGGCTGAAATGGTGGGAATTTGAGCCGGGATTAATGGCGGTGGCCGGGCAGCAAGTCAGCAACACTAGGAGGAAAGCTGAGCAGTTCATCTGCAACGGCGGGAATTATGGTGGCGGCCGGGCAGCAACACTAGGAGGAAGGATTAATGGCGAGAATGAACAGAAGAAGGGCTTGTAGTTCGTCTGTCAAGCCAAACAAACTACTCAGGCAGGTAAGGACAGAAGAGTGTGTGTGTGTGTGTGTGTGTGTGAGGGAGCATAAAAATATTACGTTATGTAGCAGTTCAAAGGTATGCTTAAGACACATGCAAATGCAATACAATTAGAGCATAGTTCATGTTATAGTTGGCAAACAACTTAGACACAATAAACTGGGCATAGTTCAGGATATGTTTTGATGTTTTGTACAGATCTGTAATAGCTATCAAAGAGTGTACTCCCCCAAAAAAATGGTTGGCGAGAGTGTAGAATGTACATTGTCTCCTTGTTTTATTTGTTCATTGTGACAGAAAATAATAGTGTGCAGTTCTAGTTATTGAGGATAGTAATTTTTAAAAGTTGAGTTAAAAAAAGCAACATGCAGTTACAAGACAGCCAGTGTACTTTGTTCAGCAAACAACAGTGGTGTACATTGAGAGGAGAAATTATAAGTAAATGTTGTTTGGAGCAGGGATGTATTAAATGAAGTTACCATGCACACACTTATTCGTTTGCAGATTAGTTATCCATTTATAAATCTTCAGTTATATTCACTGCCTTTCATTTGCAACATTTTGGTTCTGTAATGCTAAAATTATATGAGCTACTACAAATAAAACAAGCTGTTAGAACAAACAATTAGTTGTCCATTTATAACTCTTCAGATTTATCCACTGCTTAACTCTCAACAATCCAAAATTTTGCAGAATGTCTAGACGTTTCCATCATATTTTCATCTTGTTCCTTTTAAAAGGTGTAGTTTTCTGGCAAAATTAATTGAAGATTGATGTCACTAGATAATGGTAAGCATTTGGATGTTATATCCTTAAGAAAATGTGGAACAATGCAAAACCTGTTATTCCAACAACTTTCTATTTTTTTAAAGCAATATGTAAAATCTAGCCGTGAATTTGGTCCTTTGTCTACACCCTTACCCCCACACACATTATGTTGGGCTCTGTACAGAATTCTTTTGCTATAAGGATAAGAGGTATTATCCACTGTCTGCCAACTTTGTACAAACTACTACAGAGAAGATACAAATGTTTACTTTGCTGTCAGATAAAAGCAACACTACTGCCCGACCCTATCTAGAACAAACTTGCTTACAGTTTTAGCTAAAGTTTTTAGTTTATTAATTTCTTAACCAGGTAAATGAGCTTGAAATTTTGGACTCTGTACAGTCACTACCTAGGTAAGCATGCTGTATCTGGATACTTTAGAGTAGCATAACCAGGCAGCCTGCAAGTTTTTTTTCCCCTGTACATTTAAATATGTTGAGAACATACTTGTTTCAGTTAGATACCCACTAAAGATCAAGATTAAAGTCTAGACCCTGGAGCTCTGAGGAAAGAAGGAAAGACCTTAGCTAACACTTTCAGATTTGCTCTCATTCTTCAATCTCTTGTATTTAAACTTTTACATGTTAACTACTGCTCCCACTAAAATAGACACTTAAAAATGTTACCTTTTATTCATATGATTCCCCCATTATTGGCTTTGTTATTTTGTCCATGTTTTTTGTGTTGAGGTTAAGAGCTATGTTGAGAAGTGATAAATGAATTCACTAAATGATTTCAGTCTTCCTATTTTTCAGGCAGCTGCTGATTTGGGATAGTGGTATGTTGTTCTGAATGTAGTGCATAGAGTCCTAGGTTCAAAACCTACCAGTGAAATGCATGATGGTA
The DNA here is from genome assembly GCF_019279795.1 of Protopterus annectens. NCBI lineage: Eukaryota > Metazoa > Chordata > Ceratodontiformes > Protopteridae > Protopterus > Protopterus annectens. Next base: position 550,749,674 of record NC_056736.1, on the reverse strand, counting down.
GTGCAGCATTTTATTCTAGCAACTTTACAAAATTATACAAGCAATGTTTAAAATGTGTCCCTGGTTTTTGACCTTTTGTCCCCCCCCCCCCCAAAAAAAATTAAATTGAAAATAAGTGCGAGAAGCTGTGCAAGATGCCTATGGCTTACACTACTGTCATTCTATTTATAGTGTGGGTGTGGAAGCAGACTTTTATGATGGAAAAGTTCTGAATTGGGCAGTTTTGTCATTATTGGTTCATGTGTTTTGATTCATTGCCAACAGTACAGACTACTGGTAAAATGTTCAAACAAGAAATTTAAAATGTGCTCTAACGTGTTGTATTATACAAGGAATATAATTTAATAAAGTCAGGAAGGTGTATAAAGAAAAGAACACATGTATGTTTCTTGTTTTGTGTGCAAGGGGCCAATGATTTGAAAACAGCCCAAAGGTAATCTTTATCCACCACTGGCCAGATGCATTTTCTTTGGATGTGGTGTGTGTGGGTTTCAATGCTGTTTCAATGAATGTGAGTTTCAAGGGCAAAGTTTAATGTCAAGCCTATTTTCATTGTGAGACAGTATTGCTTTGTTTACCAGATGATGTCTTTTAGTGTTTCTGCATTGTTGTGCTGTAAAATATAAAAATAAAATTCAGATCATTGTAGAAGTAAAGCAGTATGCATACATTAGTAGTGTTTATGGTAAATGGGGCAAAATAGCCAGGTAACAGGACACTGGAATGGCTGCAGGGGTCTCTGGTGCCATGTTTTGGTTGTCTGTTCTTCAATTTGCGTTCGAAAGTTGGTATCTCACAATTCCATTGGAGTGGGTGGGGTTACATAATTATGTATGCAAATTAGATGTTAATCAGCGTACAGATTTGTACCTATTTTTCATGGACCTTGTCCAGATTTTTGATGTTTCCAGGTTGAGAGGTATGAGGGGAGTAGGTAATGGTTCTCATGCCTGTCAGACATAACAAGCTGCAGGCAGCTTGGGAGGGACCCTTTAAAGTGGTAAGGAAGGTCAGTGATGTTAACTACATGGCAGAACTGCTAGGCAGGAGGCAGGGGCACACATTATACCATGTTACCATGGTGAAACCTTACCATGATAGGGATGTCCTGTGCTCAGTATTTGCAGTGGATTGCAGGAGGAGTCTGAGGGGGATCTGGTGACTAATCACCTCAGTGAGGCTTGGACTGATGCCTCAGTGGAAGGGGTAGCAATGTCCCAGCAGCTATCCCCTGCCCAGGTTCGAGAGATCTGAGTAGTGTTACAAAAACTTGGAGACATGTTCACTGGGAAACAAGGATGCACCCACCTGATGCAGTGCCATGTGGATACAGGACCCCAAAGGCCTATTAAGCAGGCCCCTTATAGGGTGCCTGAGAGTGTCAAACAGATTCTGAGGAGGAGATACAAGAAATGTTGAAAGTAGGGTTAATCCAGGAGTCCAGCAGTCTCTGGGCCTCCCCAGTGCAGCTGATACCAAAGAAGAATGGCAGCACCAGGTTCTGTGTGAACTACAGGAAATTAAATAGCCACACAGAGTCAGATGCTTACCCCGTCCCTAGGACAGATGAAGCCCTACAGCAGCTAAATGGGGATAAATATCTTACCACTATTGATTTCACCAAGAGTTACTTGCAGGTCCTCTTGGCTCCCAATGCTAGAGAGAGAGGTCAGCCTTTGTTACTCCTTTCAGCTTGTATGAGTTCACGAAGATGCCCTTTGGGATGAAAACAGCCCCACTGACTTTCCAGAGGCTGGTAGATCATATCCTAGCAGGAGCAGGAGTTTTGCCCTTACTTACCTGGATGATATTGTCATCCACAGCCATTCCTTGCAAGAGCATCTTCAGCATGTCAGGGTGGTGCTGGGCAGACTTCAGAGGGCAGGGTTGACCATTAAGCTCAGTAAATGTCAGGTGAGTATGGCAGAGGTCTTCTACCTGAGACATAGAGTGGGGAGTGGTAAGAGCAGGCCAGACCCTGCCAAAGTGGAAGCTATTCAGGCATGGCTTGCCCCTGTTACCAAAATGCAGGTGAGGGCATTCTTAGGGACACCAGGATACTACAGAAAGTTTGTCCCCAAGTATAGTACTATAGCTAATCCTCTCACAGACTTGACAAGGAAAAACAAGCCAGATAAGGTAGTGTGGACCCTGGCATGTGAGGAGATATTCCAGAAGCTTAAAGTAGCTTTGGGAGGACCCGCTGTGTTAACCAGTCCAGATCATAGCAGCAAATTTGTTGTGCAGGTGGATGCTTCAAACCAGGGGGTCAAGGCTGTACTCAACAAGGTTTCCTCAGAGGAAGAAGAGCACCCAGTGGTATATCTCAGCCATAGTCTCCAACCCAGGGAGGAATGCTATGCGACTGTAGAAAAGGAATGTCTAGCCATGGTCTGGGTACTGCAGAAACTTCAGCCTTATCTGTATGGAAGGCAATTCACTATAGTTACAGACCACAATCCCATAACATGACAACATCGAGCCAGCCAACAAAATGCCAAGTTACTAAGGTGGAGCCTAGGGTTGCA
>NC_056736.1:550729646-550742146 GCF_019279795.1 Protopterus annectens | reverse complement strand
ATACACTAATTTGACAATAAGACAAATCACTGTATCTTACTATTAAGTGTAACAGGGTGAGCTACGAGACTGCAGTCATGTAAATTACTATGAAATAGAGCCTGTCTACATAGTGGTCCACTTTCTTGATAATGTATGGCTCAGCATAAAAAGGTGCGCAAAGTATCACAGCTGTCAAAAAAAATCATCAGAAGGCCATTGCTGCATGGCAAGAACACCCCTTCTAACAATGGAATTCCTTATAGTGCACACAAGCCTCTTACAGGAAAAAAGAGAAACCTACTGTTTTTCACCGACTGGATGATCAGAGCTCTGGACGTCATCACTGATAGATTAATAGTATGGTGTAATGGTGATTAGACTCTGAGACAAGGGGAAATATGACTGTTCCATGTCAATACTTTCTCTCTGATTTTGTGAAAACTATATAGTTTGTAGTGACAGGGGCAACACAAAACAGATGGCTAACAGGTGTGCTAAACTGCATAATTCCTGAGGGTGGAGAGTATACCCTTTCCAAGCTATTGAGTGATTTTTAAGTTAGTATAGCATTTAGCAGGGTGAGTGGGGAAGTAACCTCAGAGTATGTGAAGAAACGTCAGTGTTGTATTTACACACAAAGAAACAAAGTGAGACAGAGTTGGAGAAAGAAAGAAACAATAGATGCCTTTAATGTAGTATTAGCTTAGTTTAAAAGGGAAATCAGCAGTCAGACATTTGCTTTCAGCTTAATTGCTAGAAAATAAGGCTAAAATTATATCAAGAATGCAACAAGGATAGGGTTTTCACTGTTGCTCAAAACTGCTATAATGATACATATTACTTCTGTCATCAGTATGCTACAGAACCATTTTTAACTGCACATAAACCATTTCAATCTAGTCTCGTGCTGAGCATTTTGTGAGTTCCAGAAATATATTTTTTCAAACTTTACTCATACTTTTGTGCAGTTCCCTCAATGTACAGGACCAAAAATGTAAAGCATCAATGTTCAGAAATAAATATAAGACCTTGAGCTAATCACAGCCTTGTTCTGTAAATTCAGACAAAGAAATGAGCACAGCAATTGCATAGTGATGTTCCAAATATTAGGTAGATATATAAGGGCAATATATAAAGGCAGAGAAATAAGGAATTCACTGGAAGATAAATATTATGCAAATGCTAGGACCACCGATAAGCAAGGTTATGAAACCTGACATTTATTTCCATCCATTTCCATTCACAGGAATTTTAGGAACTAATGCAGCATTGCTTTAGAATATGATTTCTTAATCAGTAGATGATGGTTATGAATATTAGCATGAATGTGAGGGAATTAATGCATAATAAAATACTATTTCCAGCACTTAGAGTAAATGCTGCTGCCTCAGGTTTCTTGGCTGTCTAATTCTGTTCCTGGTGTGAATGCCTTCTGTGCATAGTCTGCAGTTCCTCCTTGTGTCTGCGTAGATTTCATTTAGGAGCACTAGTTTCATTCTACAGCCTAAAAACATACAGTTAGGTGAAATTGTGGTCATCAGAATGGCCTGTTTGCATGCTATCCATGTGAGATTGAGTATATGAATGCGTCAAAGGAATGGTGTACTATTGAGGATTAGCTGTCTGCATTGTATCTACTGCTTGTTGTAAAAAAGGTCTACATGCTGATTGATCCTGAATAGCAGAAAGCAGATATTTGATGATGATGATGATGATGAAGAAAAATGCCACCACAATTATCTCATGTTATGCATTTCAAAAGAATTACACGGACCTAAACATTTTTTTCTTGTTATCTCTGACATCATTTATTGCATAATAAAGGAAGCTCAGTTTTCTGAGAAATGGTCATTATACCTGCGGGTCTATATTAGATCACCAAAATCTTCTTTCATCAACAACTTATTCATCTACCCCTAACCACTGAAACTAACTTCACCAAACATCGAAATTTATTACAGGGTAAGTAACCAATTGGCCACCACCTCACAGAAACACACACTGCAATAAATCAAACCCAACCAACTGGGGGGCTTCACCCCCCCCACAGCCTCCCTAACTATAAATACAAACTCCAAGATCGCTCTACAGTGGGGAAAAGTGCAGAGTTGTAGGTGTTAGCCAATTGGTGACTTACTCTGTAAAAAATGTCGATGTTGTTGAAGTTAGTTTTGATGGATAGGGGTCGATGAATAAGTTGTCAATGAAAGAAGATTTTGACAATCTGATATAGAGCCCATACCTGCTTATTGGGTGACAAACAGAAAAGCAACTATTTTAGATTTTCTGTTGAAGAAAGCACAGCTGCACCTGTTTAAGGAAGACACATCACTTTTGTTGAGTCACTTCTGATTTCCAAAGGCAGATATGGCTTCAAACAGCACAGAATCTTAAACTGCTTCATTGCAGTATAGTGATGTCAGCTGTGTTACACTTGTGATAAGAACAGAATGAGAGGGCACAAAATTAATTCAGGATATGTAGTATCCTTTCGCACAACATGGGAAATCTCCATTTAGTTAGAATTTGCTTCTAGCAGATGTCCTTGCTTCTTTATGATCTTAAGCATACCCTGCAAGAATTAGGGACCGAAGGGTACTGAAGTCATATCATCCATGCTGGTAAACTGAGTATATGAAGGTTTGGTTATACCATGGACCCTATAACACAATAGGGTTCTTCCACTGCTTCTCTATATAAGGTAGAACAAGCTCCACCTCAGCCAAAAGGGTGCTAGCAGTATATTTGTCCTTTTCCCTCATATTTCTGGATTATCCTGGAAAGAAGGGAGATTGGAGAGTAAATTCAAACAATCAGACCTGCTCATTTGAAGGAGAAAGGATATGCTTCTCAGTCCTTTTTATCTGGTGCTCTGGAACATTTTTTCTTCAGTCATCTGTTGCTCGGAGAAGCAAAGTGGTTGATTTAGGTCACATCTCATCAGCGGACCAGTCCCAGAAAGATGTTCCTGTCTAACATCCATTACTGGAGATCCAATTTTGTCCTTCTCAGTTTATCCACCAGTATGGTTTGTTGGTATGAAATCTAGAAGACCCTGAGACATGTTTGACTCTAGAACTGTCACCCAGGTTTACATATCTATCATGCAATAAAGGTTTGAGTTGGTACCCCCACTTCATTTTGTACCACATTACTGTGATGTTATCTATCAGGTGTAAGAGAACACGTTTGCACCTTACAAGAATGCTAGCTTCCAGATTAGCCTGAAGACCCTGATTCCTTGATCTCAACCTCATTTTATGATGGTTATACACCTCTTTAGCTGTTTATGTCCTTGGAGCTATGTGTCCTGAGTTTTTCTGAGTTACCTCAACAAACTATGGCAAAGACATCTGTTCTAAATGTCTGTCTTACTGCTGATTGTTTGAATGGGCACATATGTTTCTCTATACTTGTTGAACCCACCATTATAGCTTTTGTGTTATATATGGAAGTAAAATAATAGCCCCTCAATACTGGTGCCACCAGTGCCATATGCGCCTGATGTACCCTTGCAATTTCCTCATGTGAAATCTCACTAGAAGAATATTAAGGATGCTAGATGCCATATGTCTTTGCCTCCCCAGATACTCCCTCACAGACGTTAATGTCTTCTGAGCTATTTCATGAATGAGCAACTCTTGTGAGTTAATCTTGTTGTAGTGAATTAATGCCTTTTAGCTGTTGAAGTTCATCTGTGCCCTTCAGTATTACCTACTCAAAGGGCGAACAGGTTGAGCTTGAGAAGTCACAGAAAAAAGAAGAAAGAGAAAGAGAGAGTAGTTCTGAAAACTGTCTACTGTATGAGTAATGTCCTCTGTATGAGGCAGTTATCAAGGTAAGAATAAAGATGAATGTTGTTGGTTATGCAGTGTGCAGTGACTGGAGACAGCTATTTGATAAATATCCTGGGAACAATAACTAATCTTAAAGGCAAGGAGTATATTTGGTAGTAGGGCATCCCCATGTTGAATCTGAGACGGCATCTGTGGAATCTGCAAATGAAAACAAATAATCATGCATATTTCAAATCCTGGGTAAACTTTCTGTGCCTATGAAAACAGGAGTAAAGTACTTGTGTATTTTAAGAATTGTTCTTCATATGTCCAGAATGAGTCTGTAAAGTCCACTTTGTTTTGTCACCAAAAATAGTTTTGAGTAACAATTTAGCTTTCCTTTCCATTTGGTAGCCTCTTCATGGCTTCCTATTGAAGCAAGTCTCACAACAAAGCTGCACCATAGGTATTTAGTTATTTGACACTGGTTGAATCCCCAGAAACTTTGAACTTGATGGAAAATCCTATATCTGTAAGAGACAACCTGCATAGGCTTTCTGTCTGCTGTTATGTTTTTTTTCCAGTGATTTGCAAATAAGGTCAAACATCACTTTATTTTGTGACTGTCCCTGGGACAAGGATATTTTGAGGACTGGGTTTATGGTTTAATCTTGGAGCGGGGGAGTATAGAGTATGCTACCTGGGACAAGGATATTTTGAGGACTGTGTTTCTGGTTTAATCTTGGAGCGGGGGAGTATAGAGTATGCTATAATAATCACTGCTCCCATTCTGGTATTCTTTGCTGTTGGGTCTCGGCTTTCCCTTCCTGTTCTCTTTGTCACTTTTTCATTTTTCAGTCCCATATTACCCTTCACTTTCTAACCTTTTCCCTGCTAGTTTTCAGTCCCTTATTACCCTTCACTTTCTAACCTTTTCCCTGCCAATGATAATACATAGCTATTGATAAGTTTAATATTTGATTAACTGACTCTACTTTTCTCATTTTCTTTCAGGTTTTTAAAGACTTCTTGGCAAAGAAGTCCAATTAACAACTCCTTTTCAAAAGCATCATTCAAAAGTCGCAAGTTGACAGCATATGACTGAGGCTATACCCTCAACCAAGCATATCTCCTGATAACTGACCACATAACAGTAGCGCTGGCTGCTGCAGCAACAGCATCATTTGAACATGTAAGGGCATGGCTGTCCACCTTTGGAGTAAACTGGGTTAATTCTAGTATTTATTTGTTCTTATAGAAATTCATCCTGATAGTTCGGAGCCCTGAAAGTAAGAGTTATAGCCTTGTATGCTTTCTGTTGGCCTGGTCATTGGGAAGTGTATTGGGAATTAGAAACAATTTAGGCCCTTTTTGCAGCATCTGGGCGCATCATTACTGGATCTGTCATGGGATTTTTGTAGAGGCATTTAAAAGAAACCTCAACTCTGTTTAAAAAAACAGATATCCTGGGAGCAAGAAGTAAAGAGCCAGATTTCAGAGAGGTTTTTAGAAATGTATTCTGAATGGCCTATAATACCGGATGAAGAACCAACTCTTACGGAGAATCCTAGACCAGGATATCTGTATATCTTTCCTTTACATCATAGACCTCCTTAGGTTCCAATTTGGCATGTTCCTTCCTAAGAGATAATATGTATGAAATACCTGACAGGGTGTCTCATCACTGTTGTCACAGAGGGAAAGGCACTTGGCATCTCAACAACAGATTTTCCTCATCTGTATCAAAGGAGCCTGACTCACCAGTATGAGAGGATTCCCTTTTCTTCTTCCCATTAATGTGAAAAACAGCACTCCACACAAACCAGGAACTCAAAAAAGCAAGAAAGCCGAGTACCAGAACCACTTCTAAAGTTTATTAAGCGCTTTCGTCTCCGCAGTGGACACTTCAGAACAAATGAATATATCCCCCAACAGCCTTTAAATACATCAATCAATGAATTAATTAGTGAATTATTTACATCATTTGCCCCTTAAAGAAGCCAATCCCATATACACTTAAAAAAAATCATACCATAAAATTGTATGACGAATACCCTATAAAACATGTCAATATTATAAAAATTATTAAATTAAAAAATAATATGTTGACATCAAACAAACGTTCTGTTTGTGAATTGTATCACAATAAAAATTGTGCCTTAATTCTGAGAATAGAGCTTATGGACACTGCACTATTAAGACCAGGAAATTAAGTTGCATTGGTCCTAATTTGCTATCTGAGCTCAGATAACTCTAAAATGTCATTCAATGGCCCACCCCTTTCCGCCATTTTATATGGTCTAGGATACTAAATTTGAAACTATGATCTCCATTGGCAGTAATATGTACTAACAAGGCATTTTTGTTGTCTCTCCTGTGTATTTCATTGCTGGTATACCCTGCTCCTGAAAACATTTTTAGTTTTGCCGATATAGAAACACGTGCACTGGGAGCATAAAGCCAGGTAAACAACTGCTTTACTGCTGCAGGAAAACTTCCCATGTATAATAAGATTTCCACAATTAGGAATATTTATCACCTTAGCTTCAATTATATAATGACACTGCAAAATAACCACATTTAGCCATGCCTATCTCCCAGTCAAAATCATTTTTATAATGTTCTAGCATATTTTTCATGCTACAATCCTTTTTATAAAAAAATTTAGGGGATGGCCCTACCAATTCAAGGTGTTCAGCATCTGTACAAAAAATGTTCCAGTTGTGTTTTATGATGTCAATGATTTTATAAAAATGATAGTTGAATCTAAATATAGCCAATTTCCTACAGTGTTTATTACCATCACAATTTTCTTTATTTTGTAAGCTACTACCTGCAACAAGTAAGTGGACAAAATGTCCGCTGGACCTCTTTTGTATTACTTCATTAAGAATCTTGTCCACATAAATCACTGGGTACCCTCTTTGTGTTAACATATCCTTTAAAATCCCCATTTGCTGTAGAAAATCATTATATTCTGAAACCATTGTAGCCAGTCACACCCCCTGCCCCTTGACTAATAATATCTTTTGGTGGAGGGGTGACAACTGTCGTAGTGTAAAAGGCTATTTGAGTAGGTGGGCTTATGAAATATGGTAGAAGTAAATTGTTTCAAAGCTCCATTCTTTTTAACAGTGATATCCAAGTATGGTCCCAAACAGAAGACGATATTGGCATGGAAGTCAGAGAGCAATCTGACTATGACTTACACACTTAGTTGCCTTTATATGGATGGACATAACCCGCTGACGCAAATGCTGTCCATCCTTAACATACAACACTATAACATTAAGAAAATGCAAGAAAACAGCAAAAAATACACCCAATTTATTTGTCAAGTGGTGAAAAGATTTTTTTACAACATCTAAGAATATTTGGGCATATCCTACATTGAGGGTACAGGTGTCTCAGTTTATTGAAGGGTAGTTAAAGGCACCCAAACTAGTATTTTTTTTTTTTTTTGCTAGTAGGGAAATCATATAAAACAATGAGAAACCTTACATGGTCTTTAGTGGACAAAGAAGATGTTCTGTAACAAGTTATTGATTGATAATTAATCCTACTGAGACTGATCTGTAGTTTAATCAGTCAGTTTGTGGATCTCTATGGATCTGACTGAGATAATATGTTCCCTAACAAATACGGACCCTCCAACACTGTTTTCAGTTGATCTTAAGGGATGAAAAGCACAAAACACAGGTATAAAAGGAGACCGCTCATTATATTTAAACCATGTTTCAGTAACTACACAGACATAGATGATTTTCAAATGTTGGAGTACCTCATATTTGTGCTATTTATTGTTCACATTCCTGGTGTTGTGAACACCCACCTTTATGTGAGCCATACAAAGTCATCCTTAGTGAAAGAAAGCTGGCCTGTGGGTAGAATTTCAATGCATGCTGATCCACATAGGATACCTCTGAATTAGCAATGGCTGTTTAACCATTTATCTGCACCAATTATCTTTGTTTTATATCACAGGATCTTCTGAAGTAAAAAAAGTATTCCATGCAGGACCATTGTCTTACCTGCATGGAAAGCCCTGACATGTCTCTCTGCAATTCTCTCAGGGTTTTAAATTTCAAGTCATTTACTTCCACATGGACATCTACCATGTCACAATTATATCTGTCAAAAAATAAAGTCCTTAGGGCCATTGAATTTTAAGAAATCATGGCACCTGGAAGACAACTCATTGTATCCTTTCCCTCATCCAACCTTATGAGCAACCTGTCAATGTGCCTGAATACAGGATCATCTATCACTAAAATATTTCTGTAGCTACTGTGATTTTTAGTGGTATTTTGGGCTGTTTTTGCTTATGATGATTCTTTATGGTAGGTATGCATGAAGTCCAAAAGTGTTCTGATTTTTTTCTGAGACTTAATATTCTTATTTCTAGCTAGCTTTGGGAACAATTTTTTGCAGCCTCAGTTTAAGACATTTTGGCACAATTCATGAAGGATTGTGGTGGTGTATGATGCTTACAAGGCAAGCTTATAGTTGAGAGAGTCCTTCATATTAAATATGTATATACACCTCTTACAGATGGAATTATATGTGTTGATAATAAATTCATTATGTGTAAGCATAAGGCAGATAGTATGCTCTGTTAACATATCTAGTCCTAAATGTTTGGAAACAGAGGTGAAACTACCAAGCTGACCTTCCATCTTGTCCAATGCATAGATGTTTACATGAGCAAAGTAACTACAGAGAAGTTGGTATATAATTATGGTAGAATACAGAAGGCTCTTCAGTAAATACTAGTCTTGTTCCAGGTGTTGCAGATTTTAAAAGTTAGAAAAGGGGGAATTAAGACTCCAAGTTATTGTACTTTGTACTAAGCAGGGAGAAGATATGTAATAGGGGTAAGTCAAGCTTTAGCAGTTTTAAGGAAGGAACTGCAAATTTTGATATTCTATTGCTCACTAGTATGAGATATAAGATGAGACTAAGAGGAACTTCCAAAGACAGAATTATAGTAAGAGCAGGCAGTTCAAGAGCCATTAAGTGCAAAATTGCAACAGTGGTTGGCCCACTGAGCGCTATTCTAGATTTATGCAATACAACGGGAGGGTAAAAGTATTTAAATGTATTAAGCTGAGTAATTTCATAAAATGATACTTTTGTGTTTACTGACAACAGCAATGGAAGAAAAGACAGTGGAATGTTATATTCAAATCAAAATTAAGGGTGAGCTACAAGAAGGACACTAAGTTTAATAACACAAAAAGAATACAGCGGGAGTGTGTGTGTGTGGGGGGGCAATTATTCAGCCAATCTTAGTTAAAGAAAAATAAGTTATCATTAACTATTACAATAGTATTAAGGTAATGACAAGCTCATTCCTATATACCATTTCATGTTATGCTGCCTAATTTTAATCATAAAATGGTTGCATCCTTTAAACAAGGAAAAACAAAGTACAACAACTTGTATTTTATCTCATTGCAGTACAGACAGAAAATTATGTTAAACTTGAAACAACAGATGTCAGGTCCAGTGAATTGTCAGAAAGTTGACAAAATATTTATCTGAGGCACTGCAAACTACAACAATGTTAATCACCATTTTCTTTCCATACCTCATTGCTGCCATCACAGTCCTATCATTTTCAAAAAATACTCGAATAAGAAAGAGAAGTACTGTTGTAGTTGCAGCATTTGGTCATTATAATAATAATTTCCAGGCAGTCACTTTGTGCACTGCTTAAGTGACAGAATGAAATGTAGATGTTAATGACCACTGTCATTTTAGTGCCAAAGGCTTCATTGTCTTGGTTAGCCATATAAGCTGCATTATTCTTGAAAGAAAGATTCTCACTGTTGGACTGTAATATCTATTGTTCATGACTTTTTCACAAATTTTCATTTGCTACCTATCAATTTTGCCTTGTAAGAATCACTGTCCTTGAGTTAACAAACCCATTTCATCTGAATTGTATGTCAATTTAGCTTTAATATCCATTGTGCCTTTTTCCCAGAATGAAGTAACTTGGCAGCTTCAACCACTGCAGCCCGTAGGGTTGACAGCTGTGAATTTTCTACCTTGTTGATACTTATGGCTTGACATATACCAAGTGAAGAGGGAGTCATCACAGTGAATATTTAATTGTCTCTGCAACAGAATAATTCCTGACAGCTCAGATAGAACCTAGAAAAAAGTGGAAGTTAGCAAAACTGGATTTTTTGAAAATAAAGTTTATACTGCCCCCCACACTTTTTTATTTATTTTATTTATTTATTTGCAGGTTGTTTGTCAGGATAGTCCACTGGGACACAAGGAGCACATTTTCAATGGAGTCCTGGGGAGAAAAACTCCATAAAAAATACAAATACACATTACAGATTACAACATAGGAATACAAAATACACATGATAAGTAAATTTGACAATTATATAAGAGCGTATGAGTACAATACAATAACAAAAAATTGTATATAAATATATATATATATATATATATGTATATATATATGTATATATATATGTATATATATATATATATATATATATATATATATATATATATATATATTTTTTTTTTTTTTTACAACAGTAAAAGTTCTTGAACATTTTGCAAAATCCTTACAGTTTGAATAATTAGTGATATCTACAGTTATTAATCCAACAGGTCACTAGAGATGTGGAACAACAAGAGGCTATTATAAGATATTTAATTTCTAGAGAATAAGCTATGGTATAGGAAGGATTAAGTAGGATGGGAGCAGGAGCATTCCCATAGTGAAGTTAGGTGTGAGTGAAGTAAGGTTTTGAATGAGGAGAGGCTACTAGTGGTACGGATGAGAGAGGGGAGAGAATTCCATAGGAGTGCTAGAGAGAAGAACATTAGATGTTTCTCAGCCGGACATGTAGGTTTATGCAGTTTAATTAGCTTTTGGGAATTGGATCTGATAAGATGACCATGTTCGTGCATTTTAAAGGTAGTAGCAAGGGAGAGACAGAGGGAGGGATTGAAAATGAGTTTGTGTGCTTGGACGAGTTGGATATAAGTAAGGAAATTGGGCAGCTCAAGACAGTTTAGTTGATGAAGGAAAGTACAGTGGTGGGAAGTGGCTCTGTGAACTGCTGCAAATTTTGATATCTTGTTGTAGCAAGAGGAGAGTATTGTCTTGAGGGAGGTTTGCAGGTTGGTGAGGATAGATGCACCATAAAGGAGGGATGGGATAAGATATGTGTTTGCTAGGATGAGCCTGGTGGGGGGAGAGATGCAGCGATTGTGGCGGTAAAGCATGCCACTTTTTTGTGACATATATATTCTACTTTTTATTTACCTGATATGATTGTAGTAATACATAATTCATAAATTCTACTTTGACTACAAGGAAATGAGTCAGTGCCAGCCTTTTTATGTGGCTCAGAATACAGATCTCTGCATTTGTTTTGTTGAAGGCTCAGAATAGCATTGTACAACAGAGTATTTCTATACTATGTCATCAGATGAAAAAGGTCCTATTCCTAAACACTGTAGCCATTAATAAACAAGGCCGCTTAAGCAAGCTTCAGTATATGTCAGGTTTACTAAGTGTGTACAAGCAGTATATATATGCTGCAGATGCCTCCCATCCCTTGCCTCATAGCTCTGGAGAAGGATTTTCAATCCCAACAACTAGTCACTGTGTTCTTGGCATGCCAGGTTTATTCACATTCTCGTGACATGTGGATTGAATGGCTACTATAAAATTTTCACCTTTGAACTTGTCTGTCATTTTATGTCTAAAATAAGTTTTTGAAGGTTTAGATCACTTACATGAAAGTATATACAAATAACATGTAACATGTTTTGTGTCAACCGCTGTCTATATGATACAGTTTGAAGAAAAAAAGCTGCACCTTGTTCATTGCACACCCCTACCCTTTTCAGTACTTCAAATACTAATTAGCAGAGACTTAGTGGCTGTAATTCAAATTTACATCTCAAAACTTGTATCACAGGCAGTTCTTAGTTTCAAGAATGTAAACAGTATTATATTATCAGTCAACCCGCTCACAGCCAAAAAAAAAAAAAACATTAAATAACACTAGCACAGATTATGTGACTTTCCATGATGTGATATTTCTTCCTACAATTTTAGAACTACTTTATATCTGAGATTATTCTGTATTAGGCAAATTTTTATTTTTATGGACATAAAGTTGTTCCATTTTTTAAATAAGAAAACAGACGTGCAGTGTATTTACTACTGAATGCCATTTTCCTACAGCTATTATTACTTTCTTGCTATTTGAGAGGTCAGAAGATACATTTATGTTTCATGTAATCTCTTGCAGTCACCTCAGCTCATTGTTGATGTTTGCAAACCGTAATAAGTAGTCATATCTCAGGATCACTGCTTAGAACTGGATAAGCCAGGCTTTCTCTTCAGCGAGGATGTGTGAGATGGATGTGTTAATAAAGACCATGCTCTAGGCCAGTGGAGGATTAAGACAAGATTTTGTCTACATAAATGTGAATCACTGCAGGGCTTATAAAAACCCTTGGGTTTAAACCATAAATAGATTTATTTAGATTTTCATTGCATTTGAACACCTCATTTTATAAGTTGCCTAGCCACTGCATAAGTTATCACATTGCAGACCCAATAGTCTTTGTATTTAAAGATTAAATGAAGATTAGTATGAAAATTCAAGTGTAGGAAATTGCAGTGAGGCAACACAACAGACTTTCTTTAGCAAGCAAGTTCTGCATAGTTCCTATTCTAATTTGTTTGTGCAT